>NW_027463810.1:0-110281 GCF_050947455.1 Rhinoderma darwinii
GGCATTATACTGTGTGGAGGCAGTTATGGGGGCATTATACTGTGTGGAGGCAGTTATGGGGGCATTATACTGTGTGGAGGCAGTTATGGGGGCATTATACTGTGTGGAGGCAGTTATGGGGCATTATACTGTGTGGGGGCAGTTATGGGGCATTATACTGTGTGGAGGCAGTTATGGGGGCATTATACTGTGTGGAGGACAGTTATGGGGGCATTATACTGTGTGGAGGCAGCTATGGGGGCATTATACTGTGTGAGGGCAGTTATGGGGACATTATACTGTGTGAGGGCAGTTATGGGGACATTATACTGTGTGGAGGACAGTTATGGGGCATTATACTGTGTGGAGGGCAGTTATGGGGGCATTATACTGTGTGGGTGCAGTTATGGGGGTATTATACTGTGTGGAGGCAGTTATGGGGCATTATACTGTGTGGGGGCAGTTATAGGGCATTATACTGTGTGGGGGCAGTTATGGGGCATTATACTGTGTGGAGGCAGTTATGGGGGCATTATACTGTATGGAGGCAGTTATGGGGGCATTATACTGTGTGGAGGGCAGTTATGGGGGCATTATACTGTATGGAGGCAGTTATGGGGGCATTATACTGTGTGGAGGCAGTTATGGGGGCATTATACAGTGTGGAGGGCAGTTATGGGGGCATTATACTGTGTGGAGGGCAGTTATGGGGCATTATACTGTGTGGGGGCAGTTATGGGGGCATTATACTGTGTGGAGGGCAGTTATGGGGGCATTATACTGTGTGGAGGGCAGTTATGGGGGCATTATACTGTGTGGAGGGCAGTTATGGGGGCATTATACTGTGTGGAGGGCAGTTATGGGGGCATTATACTGTGTGGAGGGCAGTTATGGGGCATTATACTGTGTGGAGGGCAGTTATGGGGGCATTATACTGTGTGGGGGCAGTTATGGGGGCATTATACTGTGTGGGGGCAGTTATGGGGGCATTATACTGTGTGGAGGGCAGTTATGGGGGTATTATACTGTGTGGAGGGCAGTTATGGGGGCATTATACTGTGTGGGGGCAGTTATGGGGGCATTATACTGTGTGGAGGGCAGTTATGGGGCATTATACTGTGTGGAGGGCAGTTATGGGGGCATTATACTGTGTGGAGGGCAGTTATGGGGGATTATACTGTGTGAAGCGCAGTTATGGGGGCATTATACTGTGTGGAGGGCAGTTATGGGGGCATTATACTGTGTGGAGGGCAGTTATGGGGGCATTATACTGTGTGGAGGCAGTTATGGGGGCATTATACTGTGTGGAGGGCAGTTATGGGGACATTATACTGTGTCGAGGGCAGTTATGGGGGCATTATACTGTGTGGAGGGCAGTTATGGGGGCATTATACTGTGTGGAGGACAGTTATGGGGGCATTATACTGTGTGGAGGACAGTTATGGGGGTATTATACTGTGTGGAGGGCAGTTATGGGGGATTATACTGTGTGGAGGGCAGTTATGGGGGCATTATACTGTGTGGAGGGCAGTTATGGGGGCATTATACTGTGTGGAGGGCAGTTATGGGGGCATTATACTGTGTGGAGGGCAGTTATGGGGGCATTATACTGTGTGGAGGCAGTTATGGGGGGTTATACTGTGTGGAGGCAGTTATGGGGGCATTATACTGTGTGGAGGCAGTTATGGGGGCATTATACTGTGTGGAGGCAGTTATGGGGGGTTATACTGTGTGGAGGCAGTTATGGGGGCATTATACTGTGTGGAGGCAGTTATGGGGGCATTATACTGTGTGGAGGCAGTTATGGGGGCATTATACTGTGTGGAGGCAGTTATGGGGGCATTATACTGTGTGGAGGCAGTTATGGGGGCATTATACTGTGTGGAGGCAGTTATGGGGGCATTATACTGTGTGGAGGCAGTTATGGGGGCATTATACTGTGTGGAGGCAGTTATGGGGGCATTATACTGTGTGGGGGCAGTTATGGGGGCATTATACTGTGTGGGGGCAGTTATGGGGGCATTATACTGTGTGGAGGGCAGTTATGGGGGCATTATACTGTGTGGAGGGCAGTTATGGGGGCATTATACTGTGCGGAGGGCAGTTATGGGGGCATTATACTGTGCGGAGGACAGTTATGGGGGCATTATACTGTGCGGAGGACAGTTATGGGGGCATTATACTGTGTGGAGGACAGTTATGGGGGCATTATACTGTGTGGAGGACAGTTATGGGGGCATTATACTGTGTGGAGGGCAGTTATGGGGGCATTATACTGTGTGGAGGGCAGTTATGGGGGCATTATACTGTGTGGAGGGCAGTTATGGGGCATTATACTGTGTGGGGGCAGCTAAGGGGGCAGTATACTGTGTGGAGGACAGTTATGGGGGCATTATACTGTGTGGAGGGCAGTTATGGGGGCATTATACTGTGTGGAGGGCAGTTATGGGGACATTATACTGTGTGGAGGGCAGTTATGGGGGCATTATACTGTGGAGGGCAGTTATGGGGGCATTATACTGTGTGGAGGCAGTTATGGGGGCATTATACTGTGTGGAGGCAGTTATGGGGGCATTATACTGTGTGGAGGCAGTTATGGGGGCATTATACTGTGTGGAGGGCAGTTATGGGAGCATTATACTGTGTGGGGGCAGTTATGGGGTGCATTATACTGTGTGGAGGACAGTTATGGGGGCATTATACTGTGTGGAGGGCAGTTATGGGGGCATTATACTGTGTGGGGGCAGTTATGGGGCATTATACTGTGTGGAGGACAGTTATGGGGGCATTATACTGTGTGGAGGGCAGTTATGGGGGCATTATACTGTGTGGAGGACAGTTATGGGGGCATTATACTGTGTGGAGGACAGTTATGGGGGCATTATACTGTGTGGAGGCAGTTATGGGGGCATTATACTGTGTGGGGGCAGCTATGGGGCATTATACTGTGTGGAGGGCAGATATTGGGGGCATTATACTGTGTGGGAGCAGCTATGGGGTCATTATACTGTATAGTGGCAGTTATGGGGGCATTATACTGTGTGGAGGACAGTTATCGGGGCATTATACTGTGTGGAGGGAAGTTATGGGGACATTATACTGTATATTGGCAGTTATGGGGGCATTATACTGTGTGGAGGACAGTTATGGGGGCATTATACTGTGTGGAGGCAGTTATGGGGGCATTATACTGTGTGGAGGGAAGTTATGGGGACATTATACTGTGTGGAGGGAAGTTATGGGGACATTATACTGTGTGGAGGGCAGTTATGGGGGCATTATACTGTGTGGAGGCAGTTATGGGGGCATTATACTGTGTGGAGGGCAGTTATGGGGTCATTATACTGTGTGGGGGCAGTTATGGGGGCATTATACTGTGTGGAGGCAGTTATGGAGGCATTATACTGTGTGGAGGGCAGTTATGGGGGCATTATACTGTGTGGAGGCAGTTATGGGGGCATTATACTGTGTGGAGACAGTTATGGGGGCATTATACTGTGTGGAGGGCAGTTATGGGGGCATTATACTGTGTGGAGGCAGTTATGGGGGCATTATACTGTGTGGAGGGCAGTTATGGGGGCATTATACTGTGTGGAGGGCAGCTATGGGGCATTATACGGTGTGGAGGGCAGTTATGGGGGATTATACTGTGTGGAGGGCAGTTATGGGGGCATTATACTGTGTGGTGGCAGTTATGGGGGCATTATACTGTGTGGGGGCAGTTATGGGGGGATTATACTGTGTGGAGGCAGTTATGGGGGGATTATACTGTGTGGAGGCGGTTATGGGGGCATTATACTGTATGGAGGACAGTTATGGGGGCATTATACTGTGTGGAGGCAGTTATGGGGGCATTATACTGTGTGGGGTCAGTTATGGGGTGCATTATACTGTGTGGAGGACAGTTATGGGGGCATTATACTGTGTGGAGGGGGGACATTATACTGTGTGGGGGCAGTTATGGGGGCATTATACTGTGTGGAGGGCAGTTATGGGGGCATTATACTGTGTGGAGGCAGTTATGGGGGCATTATACTGTGTGGAGGGCAGTTATGGGGGCATTATACTGTGTGGAGGGCAGCTATGGGGCATTATACGGTGTGGAGGGCAGTTATGGGGGATTATACTGTGTGGAGGGCAGTTATGGGGGCATTATACTGTGTGGGGGCATTATACTGTGTGGAGGCAGTTATGGGGGGATTATACTGTGTGGAGGCGGTTATGGGGGCATTATACTGTGTGGAGGACAGTTATGGGGGCATTATACTGTGTGGAGGCAGTTATGGGGGCATTATACTGTGTAGGGGCAGTTATGGGGTGCATTATACTGTGTGGAGGACAGTTATGGGGGCATTATACTGTGTGGAGGGCAGTTATGGGGGCATTATACTGTGTGGAGGGCAGTTATGGGGGCATTATACTGTGTGGAGGGCAGCTATGGGGCATTATACGGTGTGGAGGGCAGTTATGGGGGATTATACTGTGTGGAGGGCAGTTATGGGGGCATTATACTGTGTGGGGGCAGTTATGGGGGCATTATACTGTGTGGGGGCAGTTATGGGGGGGATTATACTGTGTGGAGGCAGTTATGGGGGGATTATACTGTGTGGAGGCGGTTATGGGGGCATTATACTGTGTGGAGGACAGTTATGGGGGCATTATACTGTGTGGAGGCAGTTATGGGGGCATTATACTGTGTGGAGGCAGTTATGGGGGCATTATACTGTGTGGGGGCAGTTATGGGGGCATTATACTGTGTGGAGGGCAGTTATGGGGGCATTATACTGTGTGGGGGCAGTTATGGGGCATTATACTGTGTGGAGGACAGTTATGGGGGCATTATACTGTGTGGAGGGCAGTTATGGGGGCATTATACTGTGTGGAGGCAGTTATGGGGACATTATACTGTGTGGAGGCAGTTATGGGGACATTATACTGTGTGGAGGGCAGTTATGGGGACATTATACTGTGTGGGGGCAGTTATGGGGCATTATACTTTGTGGGGGCAGTTATGGGGGCATTATACTGTGTGGAGGACAGTTATGGGGGCATTATACTGTGTGGGGGCACTATGGGAGCATTATACTGTGTGGAGGGCAGTTATGGGGGCATTATCCTGCGTGGAGGGCAGTTATGGGGGCATTATACTGTGTGGGGGCAGTTATGGGGCATTATACTGTGTGGAGGACAGTTATGGGGACATTATACTGTGTGGAGGGCAGTTATGGGGGCATTATACTGTGTGGAGGCAGTTATGGGGGCATTATACTGTGTGGAGGGCAGTTATAGGGGCATTATACTGTGTGGGGGCAGTTATGAGGGCATTATACTGTGTGGGGGCAGTTATGGAGGCATTATACTGTGTGGAGGCAGTTATGGGGGCATTATACAGTGTGGAGGCAGTTATGGGGGCATTATACTATGTGGAGGCAGTTATGGAGGCATTATACTGTGTGGAGGCAGTTATGGGGGCATTATACTGTGTGGAGGCAGTTATGGGGGCATTATACTGTGTGGGGGCAGTTATGGGGGCATTATACTGTGTGAGGGAAGTTATGGGGGCATTATACTGTGTGGAGGCAGTTATGGGGGCATTATACTGTGTGGAGGCAGTTATGGGGCATTATACTGTGTGGGGGCAGTTATGGGGGCATTATACTGTGTGGAGGACAGTTATGGGGGCATTATACTGTGTGGGGGCACTATGGGAGCATTATACTGTGTGGAGGGCAGTTATGGGGGCATTATACTGTGTGGGGCAGTTATGGGGGCATTATACTGTGTGGAGGCAGTTATGGGGGCATTATACAGTGTGGGGGCAGTTATGGGGGCATTATACTGTGTGGGGCAGTTATGGGGCATTATACTGTGTGGAGGACAGTTATGGGGGCATTATACTGTGTGGAGGCAGTTATGGGGGCATTATACTGTGTGAGGGCAGCTATGGGGACATTATACTGTGTGGAGGACAGTTATGGGGCATTATACTGTGTGGAGGGCAGTTATGGGGGCATTATACTGTGTGGGTGCAGTTATGGGGCATTATACTGTGTGGAGGCAGTTATGGGGCATTATACTGTGTGGGGGCAGTTATGGGGCATTATACTGTGTGGAGGGCAGTTATGGGGGCATTATACTGTGTGGAGGCAGTTATGGGGGCATTATACTGTGTGGAGGCAGTTATGGGGGCATTATACTGTGTGGAGGCAGTTATGGGGGCATTATACTGTGTGGAGGCAGTTATGGGCGCATTATACTGTGTGGAGGCAGTTATGGGGGCATTATACTGTGTGGAGGCAGTTATGGGGGCATTATACTGTGTGGAGGCAGTTATGGGGGCATTATACTGTGTGGAGGCAGTTATGGGGCATTATACTGTGTGGGGGCAGTTATGGGGCATTATACTGTGTGGAGGCAGTTATGGGGGCATTATACTGTGTGGAGGACAGTTATGGGGGCATTATACTGTGTGGAGGCAGCTATGGGGGCATTATACTGTGTGAGGGCAGTTATGGGGACATTATACTGTGTGAGGGCAGTTATGGGGACATTATACTGTGTGGAGGACAGTTATGGGGCATTATACTGTGTGGAGGGCAGTTATGGGGGCATTATACTGTGTGGGTGCAGTTATGGGGGTATTATACTGTGTGGAGGCAGTTATGGGGCATTATACTGTGTGGGGGCAGTTATAGGGCATTATACTGTGTGGGGGCAGTTATGGGGCATTATACTGTGTGGAGGCAGTTATGGGGGCATTATACTGTATGGAGGCAGTTATGGGGGCATTATACTGTGTGGAGGGCAGTTATGGGGGCATTATACTGTATGGAGGCAGTTATGGGGGCATTATACTGTGTGGAGGCAGTTATGGGGGCATTATACAGTGTGGAGGGCAGTTATGGGGGCATTATACTGTGTGGAGGGCAGTTATGGGGCATTATACTGTGTGGGGGCAGTTATGGGGGCATTATACTGTGTGGAGGCAGTTATGGGGGCATTATACTGTGTGGAGGCAGTTATGGGGGCATTATACTGTGTGGAGGACAGTTATGGGGGCATTATACTGTGTGAGGGCAGTTATGGGGGCATTATACTGTGTGAGGGCAGTTATGGGGGCATTATACTGTGTGAGGGCAGTTATGGGGGCATTATACAGTGTGGGGGCAGTTATGGGGGCATTATACTGTGTGGGGCAGTTATGGGGCATTATACTGTGTGGAGGACAGTTATGGGGGCATTATACTGTGTGGAGGCAGTTATGGGGGCATTATACTGTGTGGAGGCAGTTATGGGGGCATTATACTGTGTGGAGGCAGTTATGGGGGCATTATACTGTGTGAGGGCAGTTATGGGGACATTATACTGTGTGAGGGCAGTTATGGGGCATTATACTGTGTGGAGGGCAGTTATGGGGGCATTATACTGTGTGGGTGCAGTTATGGGGGTATTATACTGTGTGGAGGCAGTTATGGGGCATTATACTGTGTGGGGGCAGTTATGGGGCATTATACTGTGTGGAGGGCAGTTATGGGGGCATTATACTGTGTGGAGGCAGTTATGGGGGCATTATACTGTGTGGAGGCAGTTATGGGGGCATTATACTGTGTGGAGGCAGTTATGGGGCATTATACTGTGTGGGGGCAGTTATGGGGCATTATACTGTGTGGAGGCAGTTATGGGGGCATTATACTGTGTGGAGGCAGTTATGGGGCATTATACTGTGTGGAGGCAGTTATGGGGCATTATACTGTGTGGAGGGCAGTTATGGGGGCATTATACTGTATGGAGGCAGTTATGGGGGCATTATACTGTGTGGAGGCAGTTATGGGGGCATTATACTGTGTGGAGGGCAGTTATGGGGGCATTATACTGTGTGGAGGGCAGTTATGGGGCATTATACTGTGTGGGGGCATTATACTGTGTGGAGGCAGTTATGGGGGCATTATACTGTGTGGAGGCAGTTATGGGGGCATTATACTGTGTGGAGAACAGTTATGGGGGCATTATACTGTGTGAGGGCAGTTATGGGGGCATTATACTGTGTGAGGGCAGTTATGGGGGCATTATACTGTGTGAGGGCAGTTATGGGGGCATTATACTGTGTGAGGGCAGTTATGGGGGCATTATACAGTGTGGGGGCAGTTATGGGGCATTATACGGTGTGGAGGACAGTTATGGGGGCATTATACTGTGTGAGGGCAGTTATGGGGACATTATACTGTGTGAGGGCAGTTATGGGGCATTATACTGTGTGGAGGGCAGTTATGGGGGCATTATACTGTGTGGGTGCAGTTATGGGGGTATTATACTGTGTGGAGGCAGTTATGGGGCATTATACTGTGTGGGGGCAGTTATGGGGCATTATACTGTGTGGAGGGCAGTTATGGGGGCATTATACTGTGTGGAGGCAGTTATGGGGGCATTATACTGTGTGGAGGCAGTTATGGGGGCATTATACTGTGTGGAGGCAGTTATGGGGGCATTATACTGTGTGGAGGCAGTTATGGGGGCATTATACTGTGTGGAGGCAGTTATGGGGCATTATACTGTGTGGGGGCAGTTATGGGGCATTATACTGTGTGGAGGCAGTTATGGGGGCATTATACTGTGTGGAGGACAGTTATGGGGGATTATACTGTGTGAGGGCAGTTATGGGGACATTATACTGTGTGGAGGACAGTTATGGGGCATTATACTGTGTGGAGGGCAGTTATGGGGGCATTATACTATGTGGGTGCAGTTATGGGGGTATTATACTGTGTGGAGGCAGTTATGGGGCACTATACTGTGTGGGGGCAGTTATGGGGCACTATACTGTGTGGGGGCAGTTATGGGGCATTATACTGTGTGGAGGCAGTTATGGGGGCATTATACTGTATGGAGGCAGTTATGGGGGCATTATACTGTGTGGAGGGCAGTTATGGGGGCATTATACTGTATGGAGGCAGTTATGGGGGCATTATACTGTGTGGGGGCAGTTATGGGGGCATTATACGGTGTGGAGGCAGTTATGGGGGCATTATACGGTGTGGAGGCAGTTATGTGGGCATTATACGGTGTGGAGGCAGTTATGGGGGCATTATACTGTGTGGAGGCAGTTATGGGGCATTATACTGTGTGGAGGCAGTTATGGGGCATTATACTGTGTGGCGGCAGTTATGGGGCATTATACTGTGTGGAGGCAGTTATGGGGCATTATACTGTGTGGAGGCAGTTATGGGGCATTATACTGTGTGGAGGCAGTTATGGGGCATTATACTGTGTGGGGGCAGTTATGGGGCATTATACTGTGTGGGGGCAGTTATGGGGCATTATACTGTGTGGGGGCAGTTATGGGGCATTATACTATGTGGAGGCAGTTATGGGGGCATTATACTGTGTGGAGGGAGTTATGGGGGCATTATACTGTGTGGAGGCAGTTATGGGGCATTATACTGTGTGGAGGCAGTTATGGGGGCATTATACTGTGTGGAGGCAGTTATGGGGGCATTATACTGTGTGGAGGCAGTTATGGGGGCATTATACTGTGTGGAGGCAGTTATGGGGGCATTATACTGTGTGGAGGGCAGTTATGGGGGCATTATACTGTGTGGAGGACAGTTATGGGAGCATTATACTGTGTGGGGGCAGTTATGGGGCATTATACTGTGTGGGGGCAGTTATGGGGGATTATACTATGTGGAGGCAGTTATGGGGGCATTATACTGTGTGGAGGACAGTTATGGGGGCATTATACTGTGTGGAGGACAGTTATGGGGGCATTATACTGTGTGGGGGCAGCTATTTGGTATTAGACTGTGTGGGAGGCACTATGGGAGAGGGATACTGTGTGGGCTGGACTGGGTGTGTATGGGCGTGGACTGGGTGTGTATGGGCGGGGACTGGGTGTGTATGGGCGGGGACTGGGTGTGTATGGGCGGGGACTGGGTGTGTATGGGCGGGGACTGGGTGTGTATGGGCGGGGACTGGGTGTGTATGGGCGGGGACTGGGTGTGTATGGGCGGGGACTGGGTGTGTATGGGCGGGGACTGGGTGTGTATGGGCGGGGACTGGGTGTGTATGGGCGGGGACTGGGTGTGTATGGGCGGGGACTGGGTGAGATTAGACGAGTGGCTTAGAAGGAAAAAAAATTGCTGTGACGCATCGATTGTCCCCCTTTGAGGTACTTGAAAGTTTGGAGGTGTGCTGGAGGTCCTCCGCACCGCATTCATGGAACATAAAGTAGATTTCATGGGGGAGGGGAGTTGTCTGTCACTCATACCATTGAAGAAATCTCCAGTTAGCCTCTTCCAAAATTGGCTGACAACAGGGAATACTAGCATGCATACCTCCCAACTTTCAAAGTATCACAAAGAGGGACAACTTTTTTTTCCTTTTAAGCCACGCCTTATACACACCCGATTCAGCCCACTCAATATCATTCTCCCATAGTGCCCCCGACACAGTAAAATACCCTCTAGTGGTCACCATACAGTATAATGCCAAAACAAGTTTTCCCGTCCCTTGGTTGAACTTGATGGACATGTGTCTTTTTTCAGCCGTATAAATTATGTAACTATATGTAAGTTCCCCCATACAGTATAATGCCCTCTTAGCTGCCCCTAGTGACAGTGCCCATGTAGATAGTGTCCACTTACATAGCACCACAGTGTCCCCTGTAGATAGCGACATTGGGATCCCTCCCAGGTAGCGCCACACAGCCCCGCTCCCTGGTAATTCTTACAGAGCCCTTCCCCCCCCTGTAGATAGCGCCATTGGGACTCCCGCTAGGAGCGGAATCCCCAGCCAGACCATAGTCCGGGGATTCCGCTCCTAGAGGGAAGCCCTGATGTCACTGTCCATATATGGACAGCAGCATCAGTGGCTACTCCTTGAGCGGAATCCCCGTTGCCAACTCTGGCCGGGGATTCCAATTCAAGAGGAGCCCCTGACATCACTCTCCCTATATGGACAGTAATGTCAAGGGCTTCCCCGAGCACAGAGCTTAAAGTAGCGCTCTGCCCGGGGTGTCCTCGGCTCCTCTTCTATGAACTAATTCTGAAGCAGGGAGCTAATGGTTCCGTGCTTCAGAATTAGTTTGACAGCGGGACATACCACTGGCCGCCCGGGACACCACCTGGAATCCGGGACTGTCCTGCAGAATGCGGGACGGTTGGGAGGTCTGCTAGCATGCACGAGTTTTAAAACTAACAAAAAAGTGGAATGTGAGCAGACATTGGGCAATCATTGAGGTGGCAATATCAGTGTTGGTGGCAGCACATAGACCAGCAAAATAACCCAAACAAAGTTGTTATTATTATGTGCATTTAAAGGGCATACACACTGCACCGCACCCACATCTCTTCAGCACTGAAAATGCGTCACAGGCACGGCAGCACTTACTCACAGCAGCCGCATCTTCCAGTTTGTTTTATTTCCGCCACTTGACGTCTTCCACCCTTTCCTGACACTTTATTTCCGGTCTGTGCGTTCCACCTGACGTATGTCTCTACGTTTCACTCTGTATCCGGGTGGCACGTTCGTCAGGACTTCCGGCGAAGATAAGGGTTGTGCGTTCCAGCGCAAATCGGGGTTGTGCGTTCCAGCGCACATCGGGTTGTGCGTTCCAGCGCACACATCCGGGTTGTGCGTTCCATCGCACACATCCGGGTTGTGCGTTCCATCGCACACATCCGGGTTGTGCGTTCCATCGCACACATCCGCGTTGTGCGTTCCATCGCACACATCCGCGTTGTGCGTTCCATCGCACACATCCGGGTTGTGCGTTCCAACCACCGGAACTATGTTCTTTGTGGCAGATTGAGGCTGTTTGCGGGGTGTACAATGTCCTAAACGGGGGAGACTGGTAGAACATACTGTATGTTGTAGGTGGTTGGTTGAAGGGGTTAATGTGCTGTGAGATTCTGGTGCTGTCAGGGTTAATGTGTGATGCGGATGGGGGCTTGTAGTTTGGGGGGGAGTCTAGCCCAGGTAGGACCCTGTAATGGAGGCACATGTGTGGGGGAGGAGGCATGTAAGGCATTGAAAGAGTTAGGCCTCATGCACACGACCGTATTGGTTTTGTGGTCCATTGGACCACAATAAAAAACCCTTGGTCATCCGGACTCAAGGATCCACAATTCAATTGGTGAGTCCGCAAATCTGGTCTGTAAAATAACGTTTTGAGTTTTTGCGGCCCCCGCACCGATCCGTCTAAACCACGGTCGTGTAAATGGGGCCATAGAAAAGAATGGGTCCGCAATTCATCCGCAAAAATGTGGATAAAATTCGGCTGCGAAAATAGGTCGTGTGCATGAGGCCTTACAGCCGAAACTAGCTCTGACCACCCGCAGGTCAATAGCGACTGCGGCATCTCGATGGTTTGTAGCCGATCGGCACCCTGCATGGGTGCCGAAGGTTGCTATGGCAAGCGGAGGCCAAACAATGGCCTCCTGGTCTGCCAAGTAGGCTTGCTGACAGTGTAACACGTATTAGAAAAGCACCCCCTAGTGGGACTAAAAACAAAAAGTTTATAAAAATGTACAAAAAGAAAATGTTCAAGTTAAAAAACAAAATTGCCTTTTTTTTACCAAAATAAAACTTTTATTATAGAAAAAAATGAAACATTTAAAAAATAAACATATTTGGTATCGCCCTGTCTGTAACCACCCGAACTATAAATCTATCACATTATGTTTCCCACACAGTGAATGGCGGAATGTTTTTATATAAACAAGCCTAGAATCGCCACGTCTTACAAAAAATGCAATAAAAATTGATCAAGAAGTCGCATATACGCCAAAATGTTACCAATAAAAACTGCAGCTCGCCGCGCAAAAAACAAACCCACAGCCGCGTCCACACAAAAACAAAAAGACAAAATGGGTTAAAAATGCACTGAGGAGCGTAGTTTCCAAAAAGGGGGTCACTTCTGGAGGATTTACACGGTAAGGCTGGATTCAACATGTTCAGTCCGTAAATGACGGAACGTATTTCGGCCGCAAGTACCGGACCGAACACATTGCAGGGAGCCGGGCTCCTAGCATCATAGTTATGTACGACGCTAGGAGTCCCTGCCTCTCCGTGGAACTACTGTCCCGTACTGAAAACATGATTACAGTACGGGACAATTGTCCCGCAGCGAGGCAGGGACTCCTAGCGTCGTACATAACTATGATGCTAGGAACCCGGCTCCCTGCAGTGTGTTCGGTCCGGGACTTGCGGCCGAAATACGTTCCGTCCATTACGGACCGAACATGCTCGTGTGAATCCAGCCTAACAAACGTGACCTAGCGCCCGAACAACAATCCAGCAAAATCACCCAGCTTTCTTATATATAATGTCCTGTCACCCAGCTTTCCTATATATAATGTCCTGTCACCCAGCTTTCCTATATATAACGTCCTGTCACCCAGCTTTCCTATATATAATGTCCTGTCACCAAGCTTTCCTATATGTAATGTCCTGTCACCCAGCTTTCCTATATATAATGTCCTGTCATCCAGCTTTCCTATATATAATGTCCTGTCACCAAGCTTTCCTATATGTAATGTCCTGTCACCCAGCTTTCCTATATATAATGTCCTGTCACCCAGCTTTTCTATATATAATGTCCTGTCACCCAGCTTTCCTGTATATAATGTCCTGTCACCCAGCTTTCTTATATATAATGTCATGTCACCCAGCTTTCCTATATATCATGTCCTGTCACCCAGCTTTCCTATATATAATGCCCTGTCACCCAGCTTTCCTATATATAATGTCCTGTCACCCAGCTTTCCTATATATAATGTCCTGTCACCCAGCTTTCCTATATATAATGTCCTGTCACCCAGCTTTCCTATATGTAATGTGCTGTCACCCAGCTTTCCTATATATAATGTCCTGTCATCCAGCTTTCCCATATATAATTCCATGTCACCCAGCTTTACTATATATAATGTCCTGTCACCAGCTTTCCTATATGTAATGTCATGTCACCCAGCTTTCCTATATATAATGTCCTGTCACCCAGCTTTCCTATATATAATGCCCTGTCACCCAGCTTTCCTATATATCATGTCCTGTCACCCAGCTTTCCTATATATAATGCCCTGTCACCCAGCTTTCCTATATATAACGTCCTGTCACCCAGCTTTCCTATATATAATGTCCTGTCACCCAGCTTTCCTATATATAATGTCCTGTCATCCAGCTTTCCCATATATAATTCCATGTCACCCAGCTTTACTATATATAATGTCCTGTCACCAGCTTTCCTATATGTAATGTCATGTCACCCAGCTTTCCTATATATAATGTCCTGTCACCCAGCTTTCCTATATATAATGTCCTGTCACCCAGCTTTCCTGTATATAACGTCCTGTTACCCAGCTTTCCTATATATAATGTCCTGTCACCAAGCTTTCCTATATGTAATGTCCTGTCACCCAGCTTTCCTATATATAATGTCCTGTCATCCAGCTTTCCTATATATAATGTCCTGTCACCAAGCTTTCCTATATGTAATGTCCTGTCACCCAGCTTTCCTATATATAATGTCCTGTCACCCAGCTTTTCTATATATAATGTCCTGTCACCCAGCTTTCCTGTATATAATGTCCTGTCACCCAGCTTTCTTATATATAATGTCATGTCACCCAGCTTTCCTATATATCATGTCCTGTCACCCAGCTTTCCTATATATAATGCCCTGTCACCCAGCTTTACTATATATAATGTCCTATCACCCAGCTTTCGTATATATAACGTCCTGTCACCCAGCTTTCCTATATATAATGTCCTGTCACCCAGCTTTCCTATATATAATGTCCTGTCATCCAGCTTTCCCATATATAATTCCATGTCACCCAGCTTTACTATATATAATGTCCTGTCACCAGCTTTCCTATATGTAATGTCATGTCACCCAGCTTTCCTATATATAATGTCCTGTCACCCAGCTTTCCTATATATAATTTCCTTTCACCCAGCTTTCTTATATATAATGTCCTGTCACCCAGCTTTCCTATATATAATTTCCTGTCACCCAGCTTTCCTATATATAATGTCCTGTCACCCAGCTTTCCTGTATATAATGTCCTGTCACCCAGCTTTCTTATATATAATGTCATGTCACCCAGCTTTCCTATATATAATGTCATGTCACCCAGCTTTCCTATATGTATTGTCCTGTCACCCAGCTTTACTGTATATAATATCCTGTCACCCAGCTTTCCTATATATAATGTCCTGTCACCCAGCTTTCCTATATGTAATGTCCTGTCACCCAGCTTTCCTATATATAGTGTCATGTCACCCAGCTTTCCTATATATAATGTCCTGTCACCCAGCTATCCAATATATAATGTCCTGTCACCCAGCTTTCCTGTATATAATGTCCTGTCACCCAGCTTTCCTGTATATAATGTCCTGTCACCCAGCTTTCCTGTATGTAATGTCATGTCACCCAGCTTTCCTATATATAATTTCCTGTCACCCAGCTTTCCTATATATAATATCCTGTCACCCAGCTTTCCTATATATAATGTCCTGTCACCCAGCTTTCCTATATATAATGTACTGTCACCCAGATTTCCTATATGTAATGTCCTGTCACCCAGATTTCCTATATATAATGTCCTGTCACCCAGCTTTCCTATATATAATGTACTGTCACCCAGATTTCCTATATGTAATGTCCTGTCACCCAGATTTCCTATATATAATGTCCTGTCACACATCTTTCCTACATGTAATTTTATGTCACCAGTGTCGGTTTTAGACAAAGTGTGGCCCTGGGCAAAATTAAAAGTGGTGCCCCAAATACTGAATTAATGTATCAGTAATGCAGACAGTTCAGAAGGTGGTGTAGAGAGAATGGCATTACTGATTTCTAGTGTGTCCAGAAGTGTTACTAGCCCCAAAGCAAATGTTCCCCCTCTCATACAAAAAGTGATCTATATACATATAGCTATTAAATCATTCCACAATATATACACCATATATGTTACTGAATAATACCCCCATACTGTTACTGAATAATACCCCCATACTGTTACTGAATAATACCTCCACATCATAACCACATAGTGACTGAATAATACCCTCATGCTGTTACTGAATAATACCTCCACACCATTACCACATAGTGACTGAATAATAGCCCCATACTGTTACTGAATAATACCTCCACACCATAACCACATAGTGACTGAATAATACCCCCATACTGTTACTGAATAATACCTCCACACCATAACCACATAGTGACTGAATAATACCCCCATACTGTTACTGAATAATACCTCCACACCATAACCACATAGTGACCGAATAATACCACCATACTGTTACTGAATAATACCACCACACCATAACCACATAGTGACTGAATAATACCCCCATACTGTTACTGAATAATACCTCCACACCATAACCACATAGTGACTGAATAATACCCCCATACTGTTACTGAAAAATACCACCACACCATAACCACATAGTGACTGAATAATACCCCCATACTGTTACTGAATAATACCTCCACACCATAACCACATAGTGACTGAATAATACCCCATACTGTTACTGAATAATACTGCCACACCATAACCACATAGTGACTGAATAATACACCCATACTGTTACTGAATAATACCACCACACCATAACCACATAGTGACTGAATAATACCCCCATACTGTTACTGAATAATACCTCCACACCATAACCACATAGTGACTGAATAATACCCCGTACTGTTACTGAATAATACCCCCATACTGTTACTGAATAATACCGCCTCATCATAACCACATAGTGACTGAATAATACCCCATACTCTTACTGAATAATACCCCCATACTGTTACTGAATAATACCGCCTCACCATAACCACATAGTGACTGAATAATACCCCCATACTGTTACTGAATAATACCCCCACACCATAACCACATAGTGACTGAATAATAGCCCCATGCTGTTACTGAATAATACCGCCTCACCATAACCACATAGTGACTGAATAATACCCTCATACTGTTACTGAATAATACCACCACACCATAACCACATAGTGACTGAATAATACCCCATGCTGTTACTGAATAATACCTCCACACCATAACCACATAGTGACCGAATAATACCCCCATACTGTTACTGAATAATACCGTCACACCATAACCACATAGTGACTGAATAATACCCTCATACTGTTACTGAATAATACCACCACACCATAACCACATAGTGACTGAATAATACCCCATACTGTTACTGAATAATACCTCCACACCATAACCACATAGTGACTGAATAATACCCCATACTGTTACTGAATAATACCTCCACACCATAACCACATAGTGACTGAATAATACCCCCATACAGTTACTGAATAATACCGCCACATCATAACCACATAGTGACTGAATAATACCCCCATACTGTTACTGAATAATACCACCACAGCATTACCACATAGTGACTGAATAATACCCCCATACTGTTACTGAATAATACCGCCACACCATAACCGCATAGTGACTGAATAATACCCCTATTCTGTTACTGAATAATACCGCCACACCATAACCACATAGTGACTGAATAATACCCCATACTGTTACTGAATAATACCACCACACCATAACCACATAGTGACTGAATAATACCCCCATACTGTTACTGAATAATACCTCCACACCATAACCACATAGTGACTGAATAATACCCCCATACTGTTACTGAATAATACCTCCACACCATAACCACATAGTGACTGAATAATACCCCCATACTGTTACTGAATAATACCTCCACACCATAACCACATAGTGACCGAATAATACCCTCATACTGTTACTGAATAATACCGCCACACCATAACCACATAGTGACTGAATAATACCCCCATACTGTTACTGAATAATACCGCCACATCATAACCACATAGTGACTGAATAATACCCCCATACTGTTACTGAATAATACCGCCACACCATAACCACAGTGACTGAATAATACCCCCATACTGTTACTGAATAATACCTCCACACCATAACCACATAGTGACTGAATAATACCCCCATACTGTTACTGAATAATACCTCCACACCATAACCACATAGTGACTGAATAATACCCCCATACTGTTACTGAATAATACCGTCACACCATAACCACATAGTGACTGAATAATACCCCCATACTGTTACTGAATAATACCTCCACACCATAACCACATAGTGACCGAATAATACCCTCATACTGTTACTGAATAATACCGCCACACCATAACCACATAGTGACTGAATAATACCCCCATACTGTTACTGAATAATACCGCCACATCATAACCACATAGTGACTGAATAATACCCCCATACTGTTACTGAATAATACCGCCACACCATAACCACAGTGACTGAATAATACCCCCATACTGTTACTGAATAATACCTCCACACCATAACCACATAGTGACTGAATAATACCCCCATACTGTTACTGAATAATACCTCCACACCATAACCACATAGTGACCGAATAATACCCTCATACTGTTACTGAATAATACCACCACACCATAACCACATACTGACTGAATAATACCCCCATACTGATACTGAATAATACCGCCACACCATAACCACATAGTGACTGAATAATACCCCATACTGTTACTGAATAATACCTCCACACCATAACCATATAGTGACTGAATAATACCCCCATACTGTAACTGAATAATACCTCCACACCATAACCACATAGTGACTGAATAATACCCCCATACTGTTACTGAATAATACCTCCACACCATAACCACATAGTGACCGAATAATACCCTCATACTGTTACTGAATAATACCACCACACCATAACCACATACTGACTGAATAATACCCCCATACTGATACTGAATAATACTGCCACACCATTACCACATAGTGACTGAATAATACCCCATACTGTTACTGAATAATACCTCCACACCATAACCACATAGTGACTGAATAATACCCCCATACTGTTACTGAATAATGCCACCACACCATAACCACATAGTGACTGAATAATACCCCCATACTGTTACTGAGTAATACCGCCACACCATAACCACATAGTGACTGAATAATACCCCCATACTGTTACTGAATAATACCACCACACCATAACCACATACTGACTGAATAATACCCCCATACTGATACTGAATAATACTGCCACACCATTACCACATAGTGACTGAATAATACCCCATACTGTTACTGAATACCTCCACACCATAACCACATAGTGACTGAATAATACCCCCATACTGTTACTGAATAATACCTCCACACCATAACCACATAGTGACCGAATAATACCCTCATACTGTTACTGAATAATACCACCACACCATAACCACATACTGACTGAATAATACCCCCATACTGATACTGAATAATACTGCCACACCATTACCACATAGTGACTGAATAATACCACCATACTGTTACTGAATAATACCTCCACACCATAACCACATAGTGACTGAATAATACCCCCATACTGTTACTGAATAATACCACCACACCATAACCACATAGTGACTGAATAATACCACCATACTGTTACTGAATAATACCTCCACACCATAACCACATAGTGACTGAATAATACCCCATACTGTTACTGAATAATACCCTCATACTGTTACTGAATAATACCACCACACCATAACCACATACTGACTGAATAATACCCCCATACTGATACTGAATAATACTGCCACACCATTACCACATAGTGACTGAATAATACCACCATACTGTTACTGAATAATACCTCCACATCATAACCACATAGTGACTGAATAATACCCCATACTGTTACTGAATAATACCGCCACACCATAACCATATAGTGACTGAATAATACCCCCATACTGTTACTGAATAATACCTCCACACCATAACCACATAGTGACTGAGTAATACCCCCATACTGTTACTGAATAATACCCCCACACCATTACCACATAGTGACTGAATAATACCCCCATACTGTTACTGAATAATACCTCCACACCATAACTACATAGTGACTGAATAATACCCCCATACTGTTACTGAATAATACCCCCATACTGTTACTGAATAATACCCCCATACTGTTACTGAATAATACCGCCACACCATAACCACATACTGACTGAATAATACCCCATACTGTTACTGAATAATACTGCCACACCATTACCACATAGTGACTGAATAATACCCCCATACTGTTACTGAATAATACCTCCACACCATAACCACATAGTGACTGAATAATACCCCCATACTGTTACTGAATAATACCGCCACACCTTAACTTCATAGTGACTAAATAATACCCCCATACTATTACTGAATAATACACCATACTGTTACTGAATAATACCTCCACACCATAACCACATAGTGACTGAATAATACCCCATACTGTTACTGAATAATACCTCCACACCATAACCACATAGTGACTGAATAATACCCCCATACTGTTACTGAATAATACCCCCACACCATAACCACATAGTGACTGAATAATACACCATACTGTTACTGAATAATACCTCCACACCATAACCACATAGTGACCGAATAATACCCTCATACTGTTACTGAATAATACCACCACACCATAACCACATACTGACTGAATAATACCCCCATACTGATACTGAATAATACTGCCACACCATTACCACATAGTGACTGAATAATACCACCATACTGTTACTGAATAATACCTCCACACCATAACCACATAGTGACTGAATAATACCCCCATACTGTTACTGAATAATACCACCACACCATAACCACATAGTGACTGAATAATACCACCATACTGTTACTGAATAATACCTCCACACCATAACCACATAGTGACTGAATAATACCCCATACTGTTACTGAATAATACCCTCATACTGTTACTGAATAATACCACCACACCATAACCACATACTGACTGAATAATACCCCCATACTGATACTGAATAATACTGCCACACCATTACCACATAGTGACTGAATAATACCACCATACTGTTACTGAATAATACCTCCACACGATAACCACATAGTGACTGAATAATACCCCATACTGTTACTGAATAATACCACACTGGGAACTTTCTTGTTTTTTCCTCCCCACCTTCCAAAAGACATAAATTTTTTTGTCGATATATAAGGGCTTGATTTTTGCGGGACGAATAATACCCCGTACTGTTACTGAATAATACCCCCATACTGTTACTGAATAATACCGCCTCATCATAACCACATAGTGACTGAATAATACCCCATACTGTTACTGAATAATACCCTCATACTGTTACTGAATAATACCACCACACCATAACCACATACTGACTGAATAATACCCCCATACTGATACTGAATAATACTGCCACACCATTACCACATAGTGACTGAATAATACCACCATACTGTTACTGAATAATACCTCCACATCATAACCACATAGTGACTGAATAATACCCCATACTGTTACTGAATAATACCGCCACACCATAACCATATAGTGACTGAATAATACCCCCATACTGTTACTGAATAATACCTCCACACCATAACCACATAGTGACTGAGTAATACCCCCATACTGTTACTGAATAATACCCCCACACCATTACCACATAGTGACTGAATTTATACCCCCATACTGTTACTGAATAATACCTCCACACCATAACCACATAGTGACTGAATAATACCCCATACTGTTACTGAATAATACCACACTGGGAACTTTCTTGTTTTTTCCTCCCCACCTTCCAAAAGACATAAATTTTTTTGTCGATATATAAGGGCTTGATTTTTGCGGGACGAGTTGCAGTGTTTCGTAGCGCCATTTATTGTGCCATATAATGTACTAGGAAACGGGTCAAAAATTATTTGTGGGGTAGAAAATGAAAAAAACAGCGATTCCGCCATTGTTTTTTGCGCTTCGTTTTTACGTAATTCACTGTGCAATTAAAACAACATGTTAAATTTATTCTATGGGTCAAGACAATTACGGCGATACCAAATATATATCGTTTTTTCTATATTTCACCACTTTTACAAGGAAAATCCTAAGTGTAAAATATTACATTTATTTTGTGTCGCCATATTCCGAGAGCCAGAACTTTTTTATTTTTCCGTCGATTAAGTGGTATGAGGGATTATACAGGGTGGGCCATTTATATGGATACACCTAAATAAATGGGAATGGTTGGTGATATTAACTTCCTGTTTGTGGCACATTAGTATATGGGAGGGGGGAAACTTGTCAAGCTGGGTGTTGACCATGGCGGCCATTTTGAAGTCGGCCATTTTGTATCCAACTTTAGTTTTTTCAATGGGAAGAGGGTCATGTGACACATCAAACTTATCGAGAATTTCACAAGAAAAACAATGGTGTGCTTTGTTTTAACGTTACTTTATTCTTTCATGAGTTATTTACAAGTTTCTGACCACTTATAAAATGTGTTCAAAGTGCTGCCCATTGTGTTGGATTGTCAATGCAACCCTCTTGTCCCACACTTCACACACTGATAGCAACACCGCAGAAGAAATGCTAGCACAGGCTTCCAGTATCCGTAGTTTCAGTTGCTGCACATCTCGTATCTTCACAGCATAGACAATTGCCTACAGATGACCCCAAAGATAAAAGTCTAAGGGGGTCAGATCAGGAGGCATTTCTTCTGCGGTGTTGCTATCAGTGTGTGAAGAGTGGGAGAAGAGGGTTGCATTGACAATCCAACACAATGGGCAGCACTTTGAACACATTTTATAAGTGGTCATAAACTTGTAAATAACTCATGAAAGAATAAAGTAACGTTAAAACCAAGCAAACCATTGTTTTTCTTGTGAAATTCTCGATAAGTTTGATGTGTCACATGACCCTCTTCCCATTGAAAAAACTAAAGTTGGATACAAAATGGCCAACTTCAAAATGGCCGCCATGGTCAACACCCAGCAAGAAAAGTTTCCCCCCTCCCATATACAGGCCACAAACAGGAAGTTAATATCACCAACCATTCCCATTTTATTTAGGTGTATACATATAAATGGCCCACCCTGTATTTTGCGGAATAAGCTGTAGTTTTTAGTAATACCATTTTGGGGTACATGCGACGGTTTGATCACTTTTTATTACATTTTTTGCGGGAGATGAGGTGACCAAAAAATAGTGATTCTGGCGTTTACAATGTCGTTTTTTTACGGCGTTCACCGTGCGGGTTAAATAATGATATATTGTAATAGACTTTTACGGATGAGGCGATACCAATTATTTTTATTTATTTAGTTATTCTTTTACTATGCTCTAGGGGGGAAATGGGAAAAGGTTTTTTTTTTTAAATTT
Organism: Rhinoderma darwinii; assembly: GCF_050947455.1. NCBI lineage: Eukaryota > Metazoa > Chordata > Amphibia > Anura > Rhinodermatidae > Rhinoderma > Rhinoderma darwinii. The sequence continues at coordinate 23,362 of NW_027463810.1, forward strand.
GTAATTGCTTTTTGTACATAAAAATTTTTACTTTTTTTTTTATTAGTTCCCTTCTGGGACTTCAACCAGCGATCGCTGGATCACTTGCACGATATACTGCAATACTATGTACAATGTATGGCAGTATATCGTCTTTCTGAAAGGCCGGAGGCAGGGCTTAGTAGGAGCACAAAGATGGTGGACCTGGGGGCCTTCATTAGGCCCCCAGGCAGCCATAGCAACCATTGCCACCCCGCAATTGCATTGCGTGGGGCGTGATGAGCTGTTTGAGGGGGTCGCCCCCTTTTTCGAACAAATTAAATGCTGCCGTCGCTATTGACCACGGCATTTAACGGGTTAAAAGAGCGGGATCCCTCGAAAACAGCTCGGTATTTTCAGACGGTTTTTATTAAGCGCGTGAACATAGCCTTACACTCATGCGGATGGCTAGAAGCTTCGTAGATAAACCTGCAGATGACAAGGATTGTTCATCAGTCATTGTTCCTTCCTCTCATTCTGCTGACTTTACCCGACCATAGAGGCGTAATGAATTCCGGGCGGGATGCAACAGCGCGGTGGGGACTCGGAGGAGTAGAAATGAGGCCCCAGGAATGCAGGAGGTCTTTTGCCATGTCTGGAGAAATGCAGACGTGTTGAGTCCCATTCTTGGAGATAAGGAGCTTCATCGGGGACCCCCAACGCCTTCGTCACGCAAGATTTTAGTAAACGGAGCAAATCCTTTGCGTCTCATCATAATCACTGCAGACAGATCAGGGAATAGAGAAATATCTTTGAAGCGTTCCGGCAGATCGGGAGCGGATTTTAATGCTCTGAGGAATCCATCTTTTACCCCATAGAAGAGGATGAGAGCAATCGTATCCCTAGGGAACTGCGAGGCAATATGACAGGGTTTTGGGATCCGGTGGATCCTGTCAATCATGAGATCCAGAGTAGATTTATGAGGTAAGACTATAGCCATCAGATCAGTGAGGTATTGAGAGAAGAGATCCGGAGAAACCATCTGAGGAATTCCTCTAATACGAACATTTTTCCTATGGGAACAGTTTCAAAATCCAATACTTTATTAGAGAGCCGTAGAACCTCCTCCTCTAAAGTAGAATTTGCATCAATTGTGAGATTTTGCAAATTCCTTCATCTTATGTTCAACATGGTCTGTGCTTGAGGCCACGGACTGAATGTCAGATCATAATTCCCCCATAACTTGTCTCAAGTCCGTTTGAAATAAGTCTCAAAGAGTTCGGTAGTTTCTTCATTGTTGCCTCTGAAGCGGGAGGAGAGAGGGCCCAGACGACAGCCGAGGTAAGTGTCACGCGGTTCGCACAGGAGATGACACTGGACACCCACGCAGGGTAAATGAATCTCTCACCTCAAAGAAGCGCCCGACACCAGAGGAGGTCATCTGCAGGATGGATTCTCAGTGTAAAGGATCTGCCAGACACAGCTTCTGTGTCGACGCCCGTGGGTAATCAGTCTGCACCTGCTCCTAAGTCTGAGAGAGTGACACGATCTTCTACCAGTCAGGCTGGGAGGCTGGGGAGTGGGAGAGCCTATCACATCCTGGCCAGACGGAGCTAGCTCCCACCCTCTGTCTATTTATACCTGTATTTCCTGCTCCTCCTTTGCCTGTGATTCTTTTCTGTTTCCTGGCTCTGCTGCTCCTGCTATGATTATTGACCTTGCTTCATTTTTGACCCTGACTTTACTGACTATGCTCCTGCTCTGCGATTTGTACCTCGTGCACTCCTGGTTTGACTCGGCTCGTTCACTACTCTTGTTGCTCACTGTGTTGCCGTGGGCAACTGCCCCATTTTCCTTAGCTTCTGTGTACCCTTGTCTGTTTGTCTGACGTGCACTTATTGAGCGTAGGGACCGTCGCCCAGTTGTACGCCGTCACCTAGGATGGGCCGTTGCAAGTAGGCAGGGATTGAGTGGTGGGTAGATTAGGGCTCACCTGTCTGTCTCCCTACCCCGTCATTACATAATCACAGGCCCATATACCTTTTCTACCCTGGTCCCTGACACAACTATGGACCCCCTTGAGACCCTGGCTCAGCAAATGCAGGGCGTCTCCCTACAGGTCCAAGCCCTGGCTCAGAAGGGCAACCAGCATGATGCTACCCTGGTAGTGCCCCCCACCTCACCTCTAGAACCCAACCTCAAGTTGCCTGACCGGTTCTCAGGGGACCGGAAGACTTTTTTCTTCTTTCGGGAGAGTTGTAGGCTCTATTTCCGATTAAGACCCCACTCCTCAGGTTCTGAGAGCCAGCGAGAGGGTATAATTATGTCCCGGCTCCAGGACGGGCCCCAAGAATGGGCCTTCTCCTTGGCTCCTGACGCCCCTGAACTTTCCTCTGTTGATCTTTTTTTTTTCTGCTCTCGGGCTCATATATAACGAGACTGACAAGACTGCCTTTGCCGAGAGTCAGCTGGTGACCTTACGTCAGGGTAAGAGACCCGTCGAGGAGTACTGTTCTGACTTTAGGAAGTGGTGTGTAGCTTCTCGGTGGAATGACCCTGCCTTGAGGTGCAAGTTTAGATTGGGTCTGTCGAACGCCCTGAAAGACCTGTTAGTTAGCTATCCCTCTTCTGACTCTCTAGATCAGGTTATGGCTTTAGCGGTACGACTTGACCGACGTCTCAGGGAACGACGACTTGAACGTTTTTGTGCTTTCTCCTCTGGCTCCCCCATGATGGCTCCCGAGGTTCCGTTGCTTCATTCTTCCATGGAAAACTCGGAAGAACCAATGCAACTCGGGGCCTCCGTGTCTCCCCAACAACGTAGAGGGCTCCGCAGGAAGAATGGTCTCTGCTTCTACTGTGGGGATGACAAGCATCAAGTGAACAACTGTCCTAGGCGTAAGAATAAGCAGCCGGAAGAACTTCCGCGCCTAATTGATCATCGAGGAGGTCACTTGGGAGCACAGGTATGTGCCGTAAATATTAAACCTAATAAGATCTTGCTTCCCTTTCAGGTCTCTATTGAGGGTAGGTCTGCCACCGGCAGTGCCTTCGTGGATTCAGGGTCTTCTGCTAATATTATGTCTGTGGAATTTACTATGTCTCTAGCTATGCCATTGATTGACTTGCCTAAACCTGTCCCGGTAGTGGGTATCGACTCCACTCCTCTTGCTAATGGTTATTTTACACAGCATACACAGTTTTTGAACTCCTTGTTGGCTCCATGCATTTGGAGCAGTGCTCTGTACTGGTGATGCAGGGATTATCGTCCGATTTGGTTTTAGGCCTTCCCTGGTTGCAGATGCATAATCCCACGTTTAACTGGAATACTGGGGATCTTACCAAATGGGGTAATGAATGCATGACGTCATGTTTTTCTGTTAATTTTATCTCTCTCCCTGAGGTGGTGAACACTCTACCTGAGTTTATTCAGGACTTCGCTGATGTTTTTTCTAAAAAGGCCTCCAAAGTGTTACCTCCTCATAGAGAATTCGATTGCGCAATCGATTTGGTACCAGGAGCTAAGCTCCCTAAGGGTAGGATATTCAATCTCTCTTGTCCCGAACGTGAAGCCATGAGAGAGTATATCCAGGAATGTCTGGCCAAGGGTTACATTCGCCCCTCTACTTCTCCGGTAGGTGCTGGCTTCTTCTTCGTAGGGAAGAAGGATGGTGGTCTTAGGCCGTGCATCGACTACCGGAACTTGAATAAGGTCACTATAAGGAACCAGTACCCCCTTCCTTTGATTCCTGATCTCTTCAATCAGGTTGAGGGGGCCCAATGGTTCTCTAAGTTTGATCTACGGGGGGCTTATAACCTTATCCGCATCAAAGAGGGGGATGAGTGGAAGACTGCGTTTAACACGCCCGAAGGTCATTTCGAATACCTCGTCGTGCCCTTTGGGTTGTGTAATGCTCCCGCGGTCTTCCAGAATTTCATAAATGAGATTTTAAGAGACTATCTGGGGGTATTTCTTGTAGTGTACCTTGATGACATACTTGTGTTTTCCAAGTACTGGTCCTCCCACATTGAGCATGTCAGGAAGGTGCTCCAGGTCCTTCGGGAAAACAAACTGTTTGCTAAGACCGAAAAATGTGTGTTTGGGGTGCAAGTGATACCATTTTTTGGTCAAATCCTCACTCCTCATGAATTCTGCATGGACCCCGCCAAGGTCCAGGCTGTGGCGGAATGGGTCCAACCTGCCTCCCTGAAGGCGTTACAGTGCTTCCTGGGATTCGCTAATTATTACAGGAGATTTATTGCTAACTTCTCGTTCATCGCTAAGCCCCTTACGGATCTCACTCGCAAAGGTGCTGATCTCCTCCACTGGCCTCCTGAGGCTGTCCAAGCTTTTGAGGTCCTTAAGAAGTGCTTTATCTCGGCCGCAGTGCTGGTTCAGCCCAACCAAATGGAGCCATTCATCGTGGAGGTTGACGCCTCCGAGGTGGGAGTGGGTGCTGTCTTGTCCCAGGGTACCAGGTCCCTCACCCATCTCCGTCCCTGTGCCTACTTCTCCAGGAAGTTTTCGCCCACTGAGAGTAACTATGATATTGGCAACTGCAAACTCTTAGCCATTAAATGGGCATTTGAAGAGTGGTGCCATTTCCTGGAGGGGGCTGGGCACCAGGTAACGGTCCTTACCGACCACAAGAATCTGGTTTTCTTAGAATCTGCCCGGAGGCTAAATCCGAGACAAGCTCGATGGGCGTTATTTTTTACCAGATTCAACTTTTTGGTCACCTATAGGGCTGGGTCTAAAAATATTAAGGCTGACGCACTGTCGCGTAGCTTCATGGCCAGCCCTCCTTCGGAGGAGGATCCTGCTTGTGTTTTGCCTCCAGGTGTAATCATTTCCTCTATTGATTGATTGAGGTTTGTGCTAGGTCCAAGACTCCCAGGTCCCGACCAGCGGGCTTACTATGTTCTTTGCCCATTCCCCAGAGACCTTGGACCCATATCTCCATGGATTTTATCACCGATTTGCCTCCATCTCAAGGCAAGTCGGTGGTGTGGGTTGTAGTAGACCGCTTCAGTAAGATGTGCCATTTTGTGCCCCTCAAGAAACTACCCAATGCTAAGACGTTAGCTACCTTGTTTATCAAACACATCCTGCGTCTCCATGGGGTTCCTGTCAATATTGTTTCTGACAGAGGGGTACAATTTGTTTCATTGTTTTGGAGAGCCTTCTGTAAAAAGTTGGAGACTGATCTGTCCTTCTCCTCGGCTTTCCATCCTGAAACGAATGGCCAAACGGAGAGGACTAATCAGTCTCTAGAACAATATTTAAGGTGTTTTATCTCTGACTGTCAACTTGATTGGGTCTCATTCATTCCCCTCGCCGAATTTTCCCTTAATAACCGGGTCAGTAACTCGTCAGGGGTCTCCCCCTTTTTCTGTAATTTTGGGTTTAATCCACGGTTCTCCTCCGTTTCACCTGGTAGTTCCAACAATCCCGAGGTTGATGTTGTTCATCAGGAACTGTGCACAGTCTGGGCCCAGGTTCAGAAGAATCTAGAGGCGTCCCAGAGCATACAAAAGACTCAGGCAGATAGAAGACTGGAGTTGCCCCCGTCTTTTCGAGTGCACAACGTCTTTCATGCCTCCCTCCTTAAACGCTGCTCCCCGTCCTTGGCTCCCTCGATGAAACCTCCGGTCCCTGTTCTCACCCCTGAGGGGGTAGAATTCGATGTGGCCAAGATTGTGGACAGCAGGATGGTCCAAGGCTCCCTCCAGTACCTGGTCCATTGGAGAGGATACGGGCCTGAGGAGAGGACTTGGGTACCTGCCCGGGATGTTCACGCGGGGGTATTGCTCAGGAGGTTCCACCTTTGTTTCCCCAATAAACCAGGTCCACCTAGAAAGAGTCCGGTGGCCCCTCATAAAAGGGGGGGTACTGTAAAGGATTTGCCAGACACAGGTTCTGTGTCGACACCCGTGGGCAATCAGTCTGCACCTGCTCCTATGTCTGTGAGACTGACTCCATTTTCCACCACTCAGGATGGCAGGCTTAGGAGTGGGAGAGCCTATCACAGCCTGGCCAGACGGAGCTAGTTCCCGCCCACTGTCTATTTATACCTGCCGTTCCTGTTCCTCCTTTGCCTGTGATTCTTCTATGCTTGTTTCCTGGCTTGCTGCTTCTGCTTGTGCTACTCATCCCCTGCTTGTTATTGACCTTGGCTTTCTGACCACTCTCCTGCTCAGCGTTTTGTACCTCGCTCACTCCTGGTTTGACTCGGCTCGTTCACCACTCTTGTTGCTCACGGTTTCTCCGTGGGCAGCTGCCCCGTTTCCCTAGCTTCTGTGTACCCTTGTCTGTCTTGCACTTACTGAGCGTAGGGACCGTCGCCCATTTGTACCCCGTCGCTTAGGACTGGTCGTTGCAAGTAGGCAGGGACTGAGTGGCGGGTAGATTAGGGCTCACCTGTCTGTCTCCCTATCTTGTCATTACACACCCTATATGGGGCACTAATCTTTTGCCTGGAAACTTGACCGGGCTCAGGAGTGAAAGAGTACCATGTGAAATTGAGGTCGGATTTGATGATTTACACGGTATTGGTTCACAATTGCAGGGCTCAGATGTGAAGTAATAAAAGAAACTGCTGAGAAGTGATCCCCATTTTGGAAACTATACCCCTCAAGGCATTTATTAAGGGGTGTAGTGAGCATTTTCACTGCACAGGTCTTTTCCATAAATGAATGCGCTGCGGATGGTGCAAAGTAAAAATTTCAATTTTTCCCCAGATATGCCAATTCAGTGGCAAATATGTAGTGCCCAGCTTATGCCACTGGAGACACACACCCCAAAAATTGTTAAGTCTTAAGAACTTAACTTACTGTTAAAAGGGTTCTCCCGGGTATGGCGTTGCCGTATGTGTGGAAGTAAACTGTTGTTTGGGCACGCTCAGAAGGGTGGGAGCGTCATTTGACTTTTGGAGTGTAGATTTTACTTGGTAGTAGATTTGTTTGAGTAGTGCAATGTATTAGATCTGTCAGTCAGTCATTCACTGACAGCAAGCTGATTAGGCTTCGGCTCCACGCGAGGCCTAATCGGCTTCTGTAATGGCAGAGCAGGAGGCCATTGTTAGTTCTCCTGTTGCCATAGTAGCAGTCGGCAGTCGTGCGATTGCAGGGCAGAGCTGCCGATCCTCTGACAGCCACAAAGGTGCAGTGACCGCTTTCGATCGCTGCATCTAAGGGGGTTAATATCAGGGATCGGAGCTAGCTCTGGTTCCTGCCGTTACAGGTGGATTGGATGTCAGCTGTAACATACCTCCTCCGGGCAGGGGCTAAAAGTTTTTATATTAGGCAGACCGGGAGGCCACTATTAGGCCTCCGGTTGCCATTGTAGCCACCGACACCCCGGCGATTTCATTGCTGGGGTGTCGATATGCAAACCCCTTAAATGCAGAGATCGCATTTGACCGCTGCATTTAAGGGGTTAATGGCGGGGATTACAGCAGGGTGTCAACTGTAAGATGCAGCTGACATCCTGGCATGATGGCACCGACTCAGCTTCTGAGCCAGTGCCATCCATTTGTTGTAAGTATACGACATTTTGCGGGAAGCACTGGCTTTCCATGACGTATACTTACGACAAATGTCGGGAAGGGGTTACGGAAGTGATCTCTCCCCACCACCGTAAGAACATCCAGTCACCAAGACCATGGAAGCAAGTCTGTTCGGGTATGTCCACACGTAGCGTAGACGCTGCGGTCTTTCCGCAATGGATTTCATTGCTGCAAAATCCACAGTGTAATATAGTGGCAACAAAGTGGATGAGATTTGCACAAAACTCATCCACGCGCTGCATAAAAATGACACAGAAAATCTTTATAAAATGCTGTGGATTAAAAACCGCACCGCAGTTTTGTTGCAGATTTTCCCCATTAAATTCAAGGGGAAGGTAAAACTCGTAACAAATAGCAGATGTTGCAATTTTTTTGGCGGATTATAGTTGTTGACTACCCTATTGGTTCCGTCAAAACGACAGAACCCTTGCACAACTGAGACTAATGGAAACCATGGGGACCGGATCCGGTGATGGAAACGGAAACGGAATGGTTTCCGTTTGTGTCAGTCAGGGGTCTATTCTGACGTAAACCTCCGACGGAACGTCAGAATAGAGCCCTAACGGATATGTGAACGAAACCTAACTATAGTGAGCCTTAATATTCTATGATCCCCGCCATGTTTAAGGCCTCATGCACACGAACGTGTTTTTGCGTCCGCAACTCATCCACAAAAATGCGGTTGAATTGCGGACCTATTCATTTCTATGAGCCCATGCACACGACTGTGGTTTACACGGTGCGTGCATTGGCCGGGAACCAGGACCGCAAAATTATAGGACAAGTCGTTATACGGTACGCATTCGCGGTCTGGGCTCATTGAAATCAATTTGTGCACGGTCCGTGGTTTGCGGACGGCCCACGGATGACACTCCGTGGTCGTCCGTGCCATAATCACGGGCCATGCATGAGGCCTAAAGTGTCTCGAAACACTATGATTCCAAATGGCATTCTTAATATCGGAACGATGCTTGTTCGTTCTAGATTCCATTGGGTTTATTCCATGGTCTATGGCAACTATCGTTCACAGAAAAAAATGTCTGTGTTATAGGATGATTAGTCATGGCCACAAAAACTTTCGCTCTAATGTGACGGACGAAACTTTCGCAATTAAGAGCTTTCTCAACTGCAATTGTCATTTATTCGTTCGAATGTGGCGACAAATTTCAGTATGTGGGCAGGGAGAAGGAGAACTCAAGAGGGACGGGATGGACAAAAAGAACACACAAGAGATAACTGCTGTAACACCCATGGCCGCGGACAATCGGGATTACTCACCCCCCCCCCCCCGACGCCGCAGCCATGGATCTGCGAGTGCTTGCCCCCATCTCCTCCTCAGGAGACGCCAGCGCTCACTTCCGTCCCGTTCTGCAGAATCCCATAGGGAATAATGTTCCAATTAGCCTAAATCACCCTGGACTATAAGAAGGGCTCTGCCCCTTCCTGCATTGCCTGAGCGTTGTGTTGTATACCCCTGTTAGTCTTTGCAAATGGTCCCTTGAGTGTTTTCCAGTTCCCAGTGTTCCCGTTCGTGCTACCTGTATCCTGTTTCCCGTGCTACTGTGTTATTGTGCTGTAGTGTTGGAGTCGTGTTGTGTCGTCTACTACACCCCCTGTGTTTCACCGCACCAGTTGTCTGCCTACTGCCAGAGTTCCATCCGAGCCTAAACCATTGCTACTGTCAGAATAGCAACAGGTACCTTTATACGAACTATAGACATTCTTTGAACCCTGTTTGGCCAGCTGCTATACCGCTACGGCCCAGTGGGTCCAAACACCCGTCGTGACAACTGCATTAAGTAACAAAATATGTCTATACCCAGACAAGGATAATCTGGAGCTTCAAACTAGTTGTCTACTGAGAAACTTCAGCTGAGGGCAAATCTCCAACTAGGAGAAATCCCTCGGGCTCTAACAGACTCAGTTCTGAAAGTTTCTTGCTTTCGCCAATATATCCTCCTTAGGCATCATTCACACGAGCGCGTATGATTTCTGTGCATAAAAAACGTGCCGTGTTTCGCGCATATGACTATGGTGTCACTGTGGTTTCCATGTGGCATCTGTTAGAATCATAGAATCCAGGGAACTACAAGGAGTGCTATTTCCATCTCTACGTTCTACTGGATTTCTTTAGCAACTGATGCGTGAAACACGGACAGCGCACGGATGTCGTTAGTGCGCTGTCCGCCGTTTTCACGCACCCATTGACTTCAGTGGGCGACGAGCTTGGCCCATTGAACCTCGAGAGCGACGAGGTCGGCAAAAACAGACCAGAATAGGAAATGCGGTGCGTGTCACGCAACAGACACACACTCCGTGAAAGACATGAAATACGCTAGTTTGAATAAGGTCTTAAGGCGGTAGTCATGGATGCAGAATTTAGCATCTCTCGGTTGAGGGGAGGCTCTTGGGTTTCAGAGCTCCGTGGGCCCTTTCAAGTTTAATTTTGTGCGTAGCAGGGGCAACCAGGATCAAATTGAAGATAGCCTCAAGGGTTAAAAGCAAGTCCTCTTCTCTTGTAGCCTCGGGCAAGTCACAAACCCTTATATTGTTTCTCCACCCTCATCTATCCAAATCCTCAATATGGTGTTGCATGTCACATAGGGAGGCAGATTGCGTGGCAATAGTGGACTGGAGGCAAGCATCATGGTTTCTAGTGGCGCCATGGTCCTCCTCTAGGGTACCTACCCGTGTGGCCAAATTTTGTAAATCTCGTCTAACTGCTGTAATTTCAGAGTAGGATGTCTCTTCAACCTCATTAACAAGTGCCCTAAATTCACTTTTTATAGGTAGTTGCAACATATAATCTCTCCAAAACTTGAAGACTCGATGGGGGGGGGGGGGGGGACGGACTGTATCAGAGTCCTCAAAATTATATATTGGAGTCCGATGATGGGACCCACGGATCCTTAGCAAACTAACAAGGAGGTAGCCCAAAAGTTATCACCAGGAAGATCTTACCAGCTAGTGGGGCCTTAGACTTGTGGTACTGGCCCTTTAACCGGCTCAGGACCAGACACGGTTTGGCCATTTTTATCACTTTTTTACTTGCTGGGCTAGTGATGTGATTTTTGCAATGTTTTTTTTTTTTTAGTGTGAACAATGCTTGTTTCTTTTATCATTTTTATACACACAATTTTTCATGACCTTTAGTATTACCCTAAATATACAGTGGACAGTCCTGAACCGGTTACATTTCCAGGGTGCCCTCTTTTCTTTAGAGGGTTTGTTAGCCAGAGAGGAGGTAGAGTTAAAGGCACTGACCTGCGTTGGTGAGTGGTGGGTCTCCCTGTTAATGGCCTGTAGAGGTGCCTTGATGCCACATGACTCAGGCCGCTCCTCATGGCTGATCGGGCCTTGGCGTGCTGACTCCAGAAGCGGCAGCACTGGTGTGCCTAGTGTGGTGTTCCCGTATCAGAAGGGCGCTGGCTATAGGAGGGTGTCAATGCTTCAGCTCGGCTGGCCGGGAGAGGAAGCTGCACAGAATAAGTGATAAATGTCTAAACGCTGGGACCCCTACGATCATTAGAACGGGGGTCCTGATCCCCACATTCCCCCTCACTGCACGATCGCAATGGATTGGAGGACGAGCATGTGCCCTGATCCTCTATTCATTATCTCTGGGGCTGACTAAAACAACCGAGCGCTCTCCAGGGTCCCTGACATTCGGCTGCTTGATCGCTTGTAAATATACATTGGCGCGGGTCTAAGGACTGCCCGGCGTAAAATTAACTGGCTCTAAAACGGAAACCTGTCAAATTGAAAATACAGTTTAATCTGCGGTACGCATGTTGGGGAGCTGGGGCAGCTGACCAGATTAATATGTCGTTTTGTAGCAAAGGATTCAGTATGACTTTATTTATTCATTGGCGGTTCTACTCCATGATTAGCTATGACGAAGAACCTCAAGTTTGAAACGCGTAAAAGTCCTTCCTAGGATTTTTTTTTTTTACTTGTTTTGATCAGATGAAATAAACTTTTTGGTTTTATATTGGATCGAGTGCTGGACGTTATCCTCTCTATTTTCTTCCATTTGATCTGCCCGCTACCGGCGCAGAGTCCTTGTCCGGAGAACCGTATTGGATTTCAAGCGTGGTGTCCACAAAGTACCCGGTAAGTGGACCAACATTTTTTCTATTTTGTCTTTGACTTACAAATACTGATGCAAAATAAACAAGTGTGAATGAGGCCGAAGTGTAACTTTAAAGTTGCTATAAACGTAAGCTATGCTATCTTCCCGACATCTGATTAACCCTTCCTTTGCATTCTTGTAGGTTTGACTACTCTATCTGCAGAAAACCCTTTCCTTTATGGTTCGGTATGTAGAGAACCTCCTTTCCTCCTCATGTAAATGATGTTTTTCACAGCTCTCTGAATGAATAGTTTGCGTGCTTGTTCTTTGTATTGACCTTATATATATTCATATATCTCAAAATGGGTTGTCCAGAATTCGAAAAACATGGCTGCTTTTTTTCCAGAAACGGCACCACACCTGTCCATGGGTTGTGTCTGATATTGCAGCTCAGCTCCATTGAAGTGCATAGGACTGAGCTGAAGTATCGCAGACAACCTGTGGTCAGGTGTGGTGGTGGTCTAAGAGACAACAGCCATGTTTTTTTTTAATCCTGGACAACCCTTCTAAGGTTGTGTTCACACTGAATTTTGTGCAGACAAAAAAAATGTGCCTCAGAATTCTATCAGGAATTTCGAAGTAGATTTTGAATTGCCTGCGCTTTATTTTTCGTGTATTTTGCGCAGCATTTTTCGCCCGCATGCCCATTGAAGCTAATGCAGGTACCGTGGGCAAAAAAATGCCACAAAAAACACTCAGAAAAAAGCGCTGCAGATTTTTTCTGCCTCCCATTGATTTCAATGGAAGGTCAGAGGTAAAAAAGAACATGCCACTTTTTTTCCCTGCGAGCAGCCATATGTCGCCTAGGAAAAAAAACGTCTGCCTACCATTGAAATCAATGGGGGGCGATTTCTGTAGTTTTTTGGGTCTGATTCCGACACAGTTTCTACGTCGAAATCAGCGCCAGAAAATTGTGAACTGACCCTAAAGAGTCCTCTTCTTAGTTTTACAAGTCCGATTGTTCCTACCGTTTGTTATCACTCATCCCCTTCATAAATCTAGTCCGCCATCTTTGAACCTTCACCTTTCCCCTTATTCAAATGACACACACCATTAAAGGGTTATTCCCATCTTCATACATGTAGCTATTAATCTCAACCTGTTAAAGTTGATAATTTTTAATTACCTTTCTTTATCAAAATGATGTAGTTTTCTTCATATCCGTGCTCCATGTCGCTGTCAGTCTGTAAAGGATCTGCCAGACACAGCTTCTGTGTCGACGCCCGTGGTTAATCAGTCTGCATCTGCTCCTAGGTCTGATAGAGTGACACGATCTGCTACCACTCAGGCTGGTAGGCTCAGGAGTGGGAGAGCCTATCACAGCCTGGCCAGACGGTTCTAGCTCCCGCCCTCTGTCTATTTATACCTTCATTTCCTGCTTGTCTCTGCCTGTGATTCTTTCCCGTTTCCTGGCTCTGCTGCTCCTGCTATCATTATTGACCTTGCTTCATTTTGACCCTGGCTTTACTTACTACTCTCCTGCTCTGCGATTGGTACCTCGTACACTCCTTGTTTGACTCGGCTCGTTCACTACTCTCCTGCTCTGCATTTGGTACCTCGTACACTCCTGGTTTGATTCTGTGTACCCTTGTCTGTTTGTCTGTCATGCACATATTGAGTGTAGGGACCGTCGCCTAGGACGGGCCGTGCAAGTAGGCAGGGACTGGGTGGCGGGTAGATTAGGGCTCACCTGTCTGTCTCCCTACCCCGTCATTACACAGTCCCTCTTTGTTGATTGCTCGTTGTATAGGGATCCGGCCACCAGTTTTCCTAAATCGGTGGCCGCGCTTGCGCAATGATTTCCTATCCTTCCTTAGGGGATGGCAGTGTTAGCATGAACGTGCTCATACGCGCATGCGCATTAGATGCCGGGCCGGCCACCTGCATATTAGCGGTCGGCTCCAGCTCAGGCGCACTAGACCTGGATCCAGTAGTGTAGTGGAATCTCCAGCCATAACATTGCCAATGCTCTGGCGGGGATCTCCACTCCTAGGGGAAGCACCAATGGAGCTAGCTAGAGGGAGGGGTGGGGCTGGTGTCGCGTGGGCGACAGGATGGGGTGTGTGGGGCGATATCTACGTGTGGGGTAGTGGCACTATCTATTAGCAGCTCTGTGTTTTGCGGTATCTACAGGGTCAGGGTGGGACTATCTACCGTGGTGTCTGCGGGACTTTCTACAGGTGCCTGTGTCTCTTACACATTGTCTGATACAATGTGTGGCAACTGTACAACATAAATTAGGGTGGGGAGAAAACAATATGAAAGGGAAGACTGGGGTGTCGTCAAAACCAGGCTTACCATGCCAGGTTGAGCCCATCGTTCTAATGCGTCTATTCCCGATGCTGCTAGAACTAGATTAGCTAGCAACGTCGGGAGCGCGCACTAACAGGGCAACGATCACACGGTGAACGGACAAACGCTCGTTCATCAGCTGATTGTAGACGTGCTACCAACATAATAGAAATGTACGGGGACGAGCAATCGTAGTAATGATCGCGAGTCCCCATACATAGCTCCTTGTGAACGGAGCAAACGAGCGCCGATCAACGAGCTATCTCGTTGATCGGCGCTCATTTACATGGCCCACGCACCTATAGAAGTAGGATTAGTGAAGCATTTTTTCATGAAGACTGAGCCTTACAAATCTGTGTCCTACTCAAACCCTTACCTTTATCGTACTGATTGTCAATTATATCATGTCTTATGTTTCCGTTATCTCACAGAATTCATAATTCTTCTTGCTTTACAGTTGTATGTTTCTGCTACCCTCTGCTGTTTCAGTGTCTGCACATCAAAGTATGTTCAAAAACACACAGATATATTGTACGAGGCCATGTCCTTACTGGTCCCAACCGTAAAACTAGTGGATTTTTACATGTAGGACTTGATGTGATTTTAAAAGAAAATAGTACAAAGTTAGAAACCTCACATGTAGGGCTCACGCACAAATTCTTTTAACCGTATCAATTGTGTGGTACGGACTACCCTAATGTTCTATAGAAGATGCCCTTTCATATGACGTATGGACACGGATTACCTTCTAGAAGTCTCGTCCTTACTGCATAAGTACTGGTTTTCATCAGTAAACTGAACTGAACCCATTCTGAACTCAAACTAAACAAATCTGTTACCACAGGGAACTTCAGTGGTGCAGTTTTTGCACCTTAGTGGGTAGAGTACTATATAATCTGCAATAATGTACAAAAGAGCTAGCGTTTTTAGTATAAGCCTGTTATGCACACTAGATCTACATCGGAGTATGGTTTGTGCAGACTCTGAACAAGCAGAGGGTGGCAGTGAGAGTCGAGGCCTTCTTGTTGGAGAGCGAATTGGCAATCAGCATTATTTTGAACGTGGCTCTAGATGTGACTAAAGTTAGTCAAGATTACCCACCTCTCTACTTCCTGGTGCTGCTGCGCTCCAGCGACATGGCAAGCAGCGCGGCCTGATAACGTCACCTAAAGTGGCATATTTAAGGGTAGTAGACCTCCAAACCTTGCCTGAACCTCAGGTTAGCATTCCTGTCTTGGTGCAGTATCCTGTGTATATTATTTCCTGACTACGCCGCTTCGGATCTACGTCTGGTACTTTGCTATCATACTCCCTATTGTTGCCCTTGTCTCCATTCTATTTATTGCAACTTGATCATCCCAAATATTTCTGGCTCACTTGGACTGTGTCTTCCTTCTATCGACACATGGCTATCCTGATCTATGCGTCCACTCATATCTGCCTGACGTTCTGCTCCCATACGGTGACTACTACAAACCTTGACTTGGGGATCAAATTGAGAAAATGAATTCCTCCTCAAGGGGATTATGGATGAAGAACGGGAGGGTTTCTTAGATTCCGTGGCCTGGTTGGCAAGTGCCATTTATGCAGAGAGGTTCCACTATGTCGGAGTTCGGTGTCAATCGGTAATATCATGTAGACGAAAACTGTAAAATACTAGGGATGAAAAATGAAAGGCATATTGGCTCAGGCTATATTGCTGAAAGTTGAATTTATTTGAAAGAAATAAACACAAGATACTTCAACACTCAAGAGTAACAACGCCTACGGTAGAAGTTCTTTTCTCCTCCTCTATATTTTCTCTGTGTTCTACTACAAAAGGTGACATATGTGGTAACTATCGGCAAAAAGAACAAGAAAACGTACACTGAGGTTATATGCCTTATCCATGCAGTAATCAAGTACATGCAAAAGGTTTGCCGTCTATATGGACTCTCTGATGTGCGACGTAACTGTCTTTCTGGGTGAAGCACATCCCGCACTCTGAACATATAAAAGGCTTCTCGTCTACATGAAGTTTCTGATGTGTGACATATGTTGCTTTCTGGGTGAAGCATTTTCCACATTCAGAGCACTTAAAGGGCTTTTCCTCTGCATGAATTAACTGATGTCTTGCCAAGTAGACTTTAGCACTAAAACTTTTTCCACATTCGGAACAGCCAAATGGTTTCTCACCAGTGTGAATTCGCTGGTGTACAACACAGCTTGCCTTTTGAGTAAAACGTTTGCCACAGTGAGTACACACAAATGGTTTTTCGCCTGTATGAACTCTCTTATGCGCCACAAAACTGGCCTTCTGGGTGAAGCACTTTCCGCAGTCGGGGCATTTAAAAGGTTTCTCGTCCGTGTGAATTCTTCGATGTGCATTATAACTGGCTTTCTGGGTAAAACACTTGCCACATTCTAAACACTTAAAGGGTTTAACGTCCGTGTGAATCAGCTGGTGCCGCGCCAGATAGACCTTAGAACTAAACAGCTTGCCACACTGACAGCACTCAAATGGTTTCTCCCCCGTGTGAATCCGCTGATGCACAATACAACTGGCCTTCTGGGTAAAACATTTCCCACAATGAGTGCACACAAACGGTTTCTCTCCTGTGTGGATCCTCTGATGTGCCACATAACCTGCTTTTTGCGTAAACCGCTTGCCGCAATCAGAACACTCAAAAGGCTTCTGCCCCGTGTGGATAATCTGGTGTCGGACTAGGTAAATTTTGGATGTAAAACACTTCCCACATTCAGTGCAGAGAAACGGCTTCTGGTCTGTGTGGATACGACGATGGACGATGAGGTTTGAGGCACTGGTGAAGCATTTTCCACATTGAGAACAAACAAATGGTTTCTCCCCGGTGTGAGTTCTCTGATGTGAGACGTAGCTAGATTTTTGAGAAAAACATTTACCACATACAGCGCAGGCGTAGGGCTTTTCCCCCGTATGAATTCTTTGATGTATGATACGGTTTGCCGCATTAGTAAAGCACTTGCCACAGTCCGAACAAGGAAATGGTTTCTCTCCCGTGTGCGTTCTCTGATGCTCATCAAAGCTCTTCTTTAGTCTAAAACACTTCCCACAAGACAAACACTCAAAGGGCTTCTCACCGGTATGGATCCTTTGATGCACCACACAGCTCGCCTTCTGTGTAAAACACTTCCCACACTGAGTGCACATAAACGGTTTCTCCCCTGTGTGAATCCTTTCATGGGCGAGGTAGCTGGCTTTTTGGGAGAAGCACTTACCACACTGAGCACATACAAATGGTTTCTCCCCCGTGTGGATTCTCTGGTGGGTAATATAACTGGCTTTTTGTGAAAAACATTTACCGCATTCATTACACACAAATGGCTTTTCGCCGGTGTGGATTCTCTGGTGTGCAACATAGTTTGCTTTCTGGACAAAACATTTGCCGCAGTCTTCGCACTTATATGGTTTCTCATCTGCATGGATTCGCACATGAGCCACGTAACTCGCTTTCTGGGTAAATCGTTTGCCACACTCGTTACATTGAAACGGCTTTTCTCCTCTGTGGATTAGCTGATGCCGGACAAGATAGATTTTAGAACTAAAGCACTTCCCACACTCCAAACACTCAAAGGGTTTCTCGCCTGTGTGTATCCTCTGGTGAACAATGCAGCTGGCTTTCTGGGCAAAACACTTGCCGCACTGGGAACAGACAAACGGTTTCTCACCCGTGTGAATTCTCTGGTGGACGATGCAACTTGCCTTTTGAGCAAAACATTTTCCACACTGCGAGCAGACAAATGGTTTCTCCCCTGTAT
Source organism: Rhinoderma darwinii (assembly GCF_050947455.1). Taxonomy (NCBI): domain Eukaryota; kingdom Metazoa; phylum Chordata; class Amphibia; order Anura; family Rhinodermatidae; genus Rhinoderma; species Rhinoderma darwinii. The sequence continues at coordinate 41,089 of NW_027463810.1, forward strand.
GGATGCGCTCATGCGCCAGATAACTCGCCTTTTGCGTAAAACATTTTCCACACATCCTGCACATAAATGGCTTCTCCCCGGTATGAATTCTTTGATGTGTAAGGTAACTGGCTTTCTGCGTGAAGCACTTACCACAGAGGGGGCACACAAATGGCTTTTCTCCAGTGTGAACCCGCTTATGGGTAATATAACTTGCCTTCTGGGTAAAGCATTTGCAACAATCCAGGCATTTAAAGGGTTTCTCTTTAGTATGGATCCTTTGATGGGCATTATAACTGGCTTTCTGACTAAAACACTTTCCACACTTAAGACAAGCAAAGGGTTTTTCGCCCGTGTGGACCATTCTGTGTCGGACTAAATATATTTTGGAGCTGAAACACTTCCCGCAGTCGGAACATTGAAACGGTTTTTCCCCCGTGTGTATACGCTGGTGCACAATACAACTTGCCTTCTGGGAAAAACATTTACCACAGTGAGTGCAGATAAAGGGTTTTTCGCCCGTGTGGATCCTATGATGTGCCAGGTAACTTGCTTTTTGAGTGAAACATTTACCGCACTGAGAACAGGCGTAGGGCTTCTCCCCCGTGTGAATCATGCAGTGTCTCATCAGATATACCTTGGAGCTAAAACACTTGCCACACTCAAAACAAACAAAGGGTTTCTCTCCCGTGTGGATCCTCTGGTGAACAATGCAGCTTGCTTTCTGGGTAAACCGTTTGCCGCAATGAAAGCACACAAATGGCTTCTCCCCTGTGTGAATTCGTTGATGTGCAAAGTAACTGGCTTTCTGGGTGAAGCACTTGCCGCAGTGAGAACACACAAATGGTTTCTCACCAGTATGGATCCTCTGGTGCACTAAACGGTTTCCGGCGCTGCTAAAACATTTTCCGCAGTCTGAGCATGGGAATGGCTTATCAATTTCATGAATTCTCATGTGTCTATTAAGGTAAAGGCTAGAAATAAAACACTTTCCACATTCGGAACATACATACGGTTTTTTGTCTGTGTGCGTTTTCCTATGAACGATGAGATCTGAGGCACTTGCAAAGGATTTTTCACATTCGGCACAAGAAAAGTTGCTTTTGCCTTGGTGGGCTCGCTGATGTTTTATGAAACCTAGCTTAGAGGTGAAGAGGCTTCCACACACCGGACATACAAATTGTTTGTGTTTTTTGCGAATTCCCTCGTGTTCGAGTAGTTCAGATTCGTAAGTCAACGTCTTACCAGCGTCAAAACAAGAAAATACTTTAGTTTTATGAAAGAGGTTCTCGTGTTTAACAAGGTTCCTACTCATTATGGTCAAGTTAAGGGGTTTATCTTCTAGGTCGTTTCTTTGGTTGTAATGAGTTGTAGAACATTCGGTCCATGGACTCAACTGATTTGGAGGCATATGTAAAGAATGGAATCCATTTTGTTCCTCCGACTTTATTCGGATAGGAACAATTGATGCCTTGCTTCTTGTAATCCTGGGAGTATTATCTTGAGTGATAATGGAAGCTTCTGTTACCCAATCCATTGGAGGGGAATATCTCTTAGGAATGGTCTCATTGATGGACTCACCTGCCGAAGAGATAAGAGAAATATTGAATATTGTACCAATTGTAAAATGTTAATATATTACAGTGCAGCTAAAAGTTTAACAAACTTCTGACATGTCATAGTGACATGTCAGAAGTTTGAATTGGTGGGGGTCTGAGCACGGAGACCCCCACCAATCGCTAGAACGAAGCAGCTGAAGTGCTTGTGTGAGCGCTCGGCCACTTCATGTCTGTTTGGCTTTTTCCGGAAATAAATGTATCGTGTACGGACTCAATAGAAAGTCTATGAGCCCGTACTCCGATACATCGGCTTTCCGTAAAAAGACGAACAGACACGAAATGGCCGAGCGCTCACACGAGGGCTTCAGCTGCTTCATTCTAGCGATTGGTGGGGGGCTCAGTGCTCGGACCCCCACCAATACAAACTTTTGACATGTCACTATGACATGTCAGAAGTTTCTCAAAGGTTTAGCTAAACTTTAAAATATCAGAAGACTTGAAGATCCTGCAAACGTATTGTAATGACAGGGGGGTAGGGAAACAGACAGTGAGCCCTAATCTACCCACCACTCAGTCCCTGCCTACTTGCAACGACCCGCCCTAGGCGACGGGGTACAACTGGGCGACGGTCCCTACGCTCAGTAGGTGCACGACAGACAAACGGACAAAGGGACACAAGCAAAGGGAAATGGGGCAGTTGCCCACGGCAACACCGTGAGCAACAAGAGAGGTGAACGAGCCGAGTCAAACCAGGAATGTACGAGGTACCAAACGCAGAGCAGGAGAGTAGTCAGAAAGCCGGGGTCAGTATGAAGCAAGGTCAAATAGCTAGGAGTTACAGCAAGGCGAGGAAACCACAAGAGAAGAATCACAAGCAAAGGAGGAACAGGAAAGGCAGGTATAAATAGACAGAGGGCGGAACTAGCTCCGTCTGGCCAGGCTGCGATAGGCTCTCCCACTCCTAAGCCTGCCATCCTGAGTGGTGGAAGATGGAGTCAGTCTCAGAGACATAGAACCAGGTGCAGACTGATTACCCATGGGCGTATACACAGAAGTGCCTGGCAGATCCTTTACACGTATTAGAACTATTTTTGAAAGTCAATATCTGACCTTTTCAAAAAGTTTGACTCCTGTTATCAGCCAAAACAAAGACACCCATCTGTAGACATCGCTATTTTGGAATTATTACTTCTTACTCCGCCTTACATTTTTAGGTGGTGGTGTGATTTAATGTGGAACATTAGAACCTAGGACTCTAGAAGCGGTGAAGGACTCACCAATGTGTATACAGATATTAGTTGTATTGGCTATAGATCTACAAACAACCAGTATATGAATACTTAGGATTTAGAGAAACTAAACTTTAAATGAATATTCACATTGAATGAATTTAGGGAGAAATATAGCCCCGTCCGTCACAGGAAGCCTTTTGCTTAACCCATATTTTTTATTAGTCCTTCAGTTTAGGGACGGGTTCACACGTAGCGTAAATACTATGGATTTTCCGCAATGGATTTAGTTGCGGAAAATCCACAGCATAAGTGGATGAGATTTGAACAAATCTCATCCACACTCTGCATAAAAAAGCGCCCAAAAAAAAATACGTTCTTAAATTGACCTGCGGTGCTTTTTTTAATTATTCCGCAGCATGTCAATTTATGTTGTGGAATCGCTGCTTTTCTGTTGCGTGTTTTCCCCCGTTAAATTCAATGGGGATGTAAAAGCTGCAAGAAATAGCAGATGTTGCGTTTTTTTTGTGGCGGTAAAGCTGCGATTCCGCCGCAAAAATCGCAACTCAGAAAAAAAGAAATATCATACTTACCCAGATCTCTCTGCTCCTGTGTCCAGGCCGGCCTCCAGGGATGTTTCATCCCATTTGACTGCTGCAGCCAATCACACGGGATGAAACGTAGTCCCAGTAGGTCGGCTGCAGGACGTCAGAGGGACGCGTTGCCATGGGTAAGGTTAGTATAAGCTTTTTTTTTTTTTCGCACAATTTGGTGCTTTTTTTCATGACCGGAATTCCCTGCACCGTCCAGGGTGGATACGCTGTGTACTTTTATGCAGCGTATCCGCCCTGTGTGAACATACCCTAATACTACTTCTACCACTTCTATTCAATTTGAGCATACTTGCTGTAACAATCCGTTTATTTGGAGCGTTCTAGCCCACCTTTACTCCAGTCTCCCTACAACAGTTTACATTTAGGGTTATAGCAATGAGTGGATTTTGGTAGACCCCTAACTTAGGAACTCAGGCACCACTGCTGAGACACTACTACCAAGGGTGGCCACCGAGTATCTCTAATTGAAATCCTAATATAGAGGTACAGTAGCATTGCCCCCGGTGTCATTTGGCACACATGGTGGACATGCCCAGTAGTGGCGAGACCTGGCTTCTATGGTTATGGAATAAAAAAATATAACGTCACATGTCCTGACAGGTATTATTACTGTACAGCCCTGGGGGCATTTGTCAAAACACAAAACCGTCTACCCCAGTAATAAAAACGGCTCCAGCGTATGATTGTGCAGGTACATCGATCACCACCATGTATATGGATGTGGCGACACCCTTCCTGTGACATAAATGTAAGTAATTTTACAGGAAGGGGTTAATAAAACCTTTATGGAATTAAATGAAATCCCTCAAATCCCCCCCACCCAACATTTACCTTGTAAATGGTCTTCAATCATGTACCTTATTTTATTGCGTAATCACTTACTTATACAAGAATATTCTGGAAGCGTTTTCTCCAGTGACTGCGGAGAGCCCATCAAATATGGTTCCTCGCCTCGCTCAATAACTGATACAACAGGAGGCTTCATGTGATCCAAACCTAGAACACATAAGTTATCCAATGATTCTTGGCTTACGTTTTTCCTGCTTAGTCATGATAAAATATACATAGTTACCTAGGTTGAAAAAAAGACCCTGGCCCATCAAGTCCAACCTTTCCCGATCAATTACCCAGCATTCGTTTCTAGATTACTTATAACACTCAATGCCATTCGTCAGTAAATCAAGATCTCGACTTTTTTTTTATAGATGCTGACTTAGTATCTGCCTTCACCAACTATATTGATGTCTGAAACGTCTTTCTTCCAAAAAACATATTTCATTGACCGAATTTTGATGTTGATCTTCACAGAATACAGACGGTGATTAATCCTAGAGTATAATATGTTGTCATGTATGGAGAAATGGAAAAGATAGGAGAAAAGGACGGGTATTTCTCTGGCGCTGCCGATCGGAGTGTCATCCGCGATGAGAGAGGTCCATTCGTCTCATAGATGAAGACAAGGTAAGTGAATTAAAAGGGTTTATTTGTAAAAAGTACACGGAACAACAGCAGACTGTTTCGAAACAGTCTGCTGTTGTTCCGTGTACTTTTTACAAATAAACCCTTTTAACTGGTTGCCGACACAGGACGACTATGCTCGTCCTGAGTGGCGAGTACTTGGCGCATTAGGACGAGCATTCTCGTCCTGTTTGACAGCCGTCTCTGCGCGCGATCGAGAGCGGGGCAACGGCTGTAATACACAGCTATGGCCCTGCTCTGACAGCGGAGAGGAGAGAAACATCTTCTCTCCGCCGTTAACCCTTTGAACGCCGCAATGAAAGCTGATCGCGGCGTTCAAGGAGAGGGGACTGAAATTTGATCGCGTCACAGAAGATAACTGTGACGCGATCAAAGCCCATAACTCGTATGGCCAGACAGCCCAGGGTCCATTGAAGGACAACAGGGCTGTCTGACCATATTTCCTGCTGTTAGGGCATACGGAGGTCTGTCCTAACAACAGTCCGGTGTACAATCAGTATATAGATCTATGCCAGTACATTACAGTTACAAAATAAGAATCAAAATGATAAATGCCTTTATGGGTTTAAAAAAAAAGGTAAATGAATGTAAAAAAAAAATTATGATAAATAAAAAGTAAAAAAAATACACAAACACACATTTTTTTATAATAAATAAACTTTTTAAAATATAAGTCCCAAAACATGAAACAATATAGACATATTCGGTATCGCCACGACCGTAAGAACCTGTACAACAAATGTATAACATTATTTATGATGATCGGTGTATGGTGTAAAAAAATAAATATTAAAACTGCTGCGAAACTGCTTTTTTTCTGCATTTTCGCCAAAATAAAAATTTATAGAAATTAAACGATAATGTATTTGTACCAAAAAATGGTACCTACATAAAGTACAACTCGTCCCGCAACAAACAAAGTCTCATAAAACTACGTTGTACAAAAAATAAAAGAGTTATGAGCGTCGGGAAATGTAAAAAAATTGCTCTGTCCTCAAGGCCAAAATTGGCCGTGTCCTTAAGGGGTTAATTCACTTACCTTGTCTTCATCTATGAGACGAATGGACCTCTCTCATCGCGGATGACACTCCGATCGGCAGCGCCAGAGAAATACCTGGTCTTTTCTCCTATCTTTTCCATTTCAGCTTTGAGGCTTCTTGCCAAGCGCTCAAAATCGGGTCTCAGGCTGCAACCGAACCAAATACCACTATACCCACGAGGTATCTTGGATTTTGCTCTACTGGATGTTATGCTCCCAGCATAAGCGCACAAGGTCAGCATAACTTGAACCCAGTACACACACAATTTATATACCGTTTCATGCACTATTGTGCGCTTTGCTGTTTTTTTCTGTTATTTGTCTATGTATGGAGAAATGATTGTTAGTTACCTCTCCTTGGTCCAGCGTCGCTCTTCTGCTCCCTACTGGCGCCTTCCTGGTGCTGCTTACCTCTCCACTATCCAGCACAGCTCTCTTGCGACTTCCTTATCTCTGTGCTTGGCTGTGTCAGTTCGCCATGGCAATCTGCGTGGTTCAATGATGTCACTTCAGACAGACCCATTTAAAACAGAATTGCCCCTTCAGACCTGAACCTCAATTTAGTGATACTTGACCCCTTAAGAGCCATTGTTTCGGGTTACCAGATTCCGGTTACGTTCTGACCTTCACACATGTCTTGCCTTTCTGATTTACACCCGGTACCTTCCCTGTTATACTCCCTGATCTTTACATCTCCTTCTGACTACACATTATATAATTCCCTGGGAATACTGAATGTCCCTGATCGCCTACCTGGTATTGACACTTTGCTATCCTGACCTGAGCATCCCCGCTGCCTATCTGTGATCACTACTGAACACATTAGGTGGACAATCTGAACGAAAATCAAAAGAATCCCCCTAAGCAAGAAGGCACACAGCCCCCCCCCCCTTACCACACAAGTGCCGACTATACCCTTACTACTTTTATGCTCTCCCTTCTGTGCACAGCATCCGTAATCTTCCTCCCGTCTCCTCCTCTCTGGTGGAGGAGACAGGAGTTGGATTCAGAATTCACAACCTACTGCACACCGTGCAGGAGGGGCGCAATTTCTGCGAGGAAAAAGGGGCATTATTACTTTGAGCGACACAAAAGGGGGCAGAGAAGACGTCACCTGTAAGTCACTAGATGTAAATGTATTTACTTTACACTGTGTAGAACTGGTATGTGACCATTAGTTGGTGACTGCATTATTTACAGCTATAGAGCTGAGGTGCTGTATCTAAGCCTGCCGTGCCCCTGATCTTTTAAGGCCCCTGGCTGCTAGTGCTGCATCGGAGAGTTACTTAAGAGACCCAGCGATGCAGATGAAAGTTACAGACAAGCCACCGAGAGTGGCCCTGAAGAGAAGTTGCACTTGGGCCCATGAGCCATTGGCTACGCCACTGCCAGGTCTACAAAGATGTTGCAGATTTGAATAAAGATTGCTATCAGTTTGGCATTAAGAGCTTTCCAACCTTCAGCCCAGTCCTGTGACTGCCTCTAAAATGGAAATTGGCATTACGTCCAAAAGTCTCCAGGTCCTCAAAATCTGGAAGAAATCTTTGTAGAGAGCGAATCCTCCATGTGGTGCATTTGATTAGAGACGTTTATAAGATTCTGGATGGAAGGAAGGCAGAAAGTTAACCGTAGACTGGATCTCCTTTAGATGCTTTTGTTGCTACAGATTTTTGCTATGAGAGTAATCCAAAGTGGGAAGCATGCCGACAAAAACCCTCCGCCAAGCAATAGCTTTTTTAACAAAGCTTCTGAAGAAACAAGGCTACCATTGTCTGCGGATGAGGAGCACCTTTGAGAAGGTGAGCCATCACTGTGGGCAGTTTATTGGGTGCTGCCCTGTGGAGCTTTACAAAAATGACCTGGTGGTCGGAGCTTCTCCCAGCTTAGACAGTACTTGTGTAGGAAGGTTCTCTGCATGCTGCTATTAATACCAACCCGGACTCAGATATTTTATACTTACGGCTTGACTCCAGTGTTTGCTGCATATGCCTAGGATATGTTGCCACACTGCACTACGTCTGGCGTGTGTACCGTAGAGGTAGAATAGCCTCCCCTAATATCGCCTTGAGCCACCGCTTAAGCTGGCCATGCACGTTAGATTAAAGATGTACCGATTCCTGCCAATGATCCAATCTGTATTGGTGTAATCTAGGGTTGGGTGATATGGCCTAAAAATAAAATCTAAAAATGTTAGCCTTATGGCCGATTCACGAGTCAGTTAAGTATTTTCTAAATACATACAGATTTTACATGGGCGCATTAGAGAAGACACGGCGCTGGCGCTTTATGTGAGGGAGATGCTGCTTGTGCTTTATATGGTCCCCTGCTGCTAGTGCTTTATATAGAGGCACGCTGCTGGCATCTTATATGGGGGCACCCCACTGTCTCTTTCCATGGGGCACACTGCTGGCTTGTTTAGGGGGGCAATGCTAGCGTTGTTGGGACACTATTGGTGATTTTTTTAAGGGAACACTATATATGTACATACACAGTTGCACACACACATCACCTCACTCTTTAAATTGGGTATTTATGTGTCATGTCCTATCTTACACATTTATGCCCCAGCTCTGGGACCCGCACCTATCTCAAGAAGACGGGTTCCCGGCCCAGCTTGGTGAGGAGATGGAGACTGTGTGGAGAGGTTTCCAGGCTTATGGAAACAGCGTAGCTCGCTGTGCTGTCTCCGTAACTCCCATAGAAGTGAACAGGAGTTACGGAAACCGTGTAGCTAACTGTAAACAGCCATTCACTTACATGAAACTTACAGAAACCGCGTAAAAAAAGAGAGAATCTGTTTCCATAAACTCGGACGACCTCTCCAAACAGAATCCACCCGGATGCAGTGGCTAGCGTCCGCCTGACCAAGCAGGGTCGGGGAACCTTAATCTTGCGATAGATGCGGGTCCCAGGGCTGTAGTACCAGCAGTACTACAGAGAACATTGTCCGCTGCATGTTACATCAACAGCACGGACAGGGACTCCTGCTCGTTGTCTGCGTTGCTGACATTGAACACAGCCTCCGCTGGTCTCCTGCTTTCTGTTGTACTGCCTGAAATAAATCAGGACACAGGCAGACTCCGTACTGTATTGAGTGAGGAAGACGCGCAAACTGTGCAGCCTTTTCTCTCTACCCTGATGAAGGACGGGACTTATATTGATTTCCCAATTTTGTCCAAAACCAGAATCGTGCACACCTAAAATGGCCAATTAATCAATTGAATCGATTAATCGCCCAGCCCTAGTGTAAACCTGTCTGATCCTTTGTTGACTGACATATCTACGTATAGCCGGTCTTTCCACATAAGATGAGCACAATGCCCTGGTCCTTTATATAAAAATGTTTTATACATAAATAGAGCCTTCATATGAACCAGACTTAGTTAACACTAAACCGGTTATTTCCATCTTAGAACTTTATGGCATACCCGCAAATGTCTGATAGATACGGGTCCCAACTCCGGGACACACCTATCTCAGTAACGGGGGTCCACCACATCCTGTTTGGTGAGGCAGCTGCTGGCCACCGAATCCAGGCGGCGAATTAGTGGCAAGGTGGGTGAGATAACAGAAACAGCCGAGCGGTTTCTATAATTCCGACCGCCTTTTCACCGAGTCCTCGCTGCCCCATTACTCAAGATAGGTGGATATGCCATAAATGTCGAACATGGGAATGCCCATTTAATTCTGCCTTTGTCCTAACATGCAATATATCTAATCGTACGTGGTGTAAAGCAAGGAACTGGAGCTGTGCAATTCAACCTAGAACTCTGTAGTTTGGAAACTGAGAGCCTTTAAATGATCTAGAATCCTTGTGGCGCGGAGCGTCATTGTTGCCTAGCGATGCCCGATGCTTCTTAAAGTGCCACCTCATGTATTTTACTACAATAAAGCATTATTTTCCTTCCAAGGTATGGGTCAATTCACACAATGGATTTTGCTAGGCGGATCCCGCGCTCTGAGTTATTCCTGCCGTTGGCAGGAAGATTCTTCTTCCCATGGACTTCAATAAGCGGTTTGGGCAGAATCCGCCCGAAGATCGAGAAGACGCTTCTTTTTCCCACTAGCTTCAAAAAATCAGCTGGTGGTGAAAATAAGCTTCTGGCTCCCATTGAAATACATGGGAGGCAGAATTTTGTGGCGCCAAATTTTCCGCCGCAAACAGTCCGCTGTGTGAACAGGGCTTAATACGTATGGTTTTATTATTAGATCCCAAGTACTATTGCCCAACACTTAGGTCCTTAACAGACTGTACTGAATATTAAGGAGAACCCAAGAACTACTGGGCAAGGTTAAAGGGGTTTATTTTAATGCCCTCTACTTAGGATAGGCTATTAATATTTGTTCAGTGGGGGGTCTAACTTCTAAGACCCCTGGCGTGTCCTTGTCATCGTTTACAAGGACAGGGGCTTGTTTAAGTGAAGGGGACTGAGCCGCAGTACCAAGCTCAGCCAAATATATATGTACGACAATGTAAATCAATGAAGTGTACATGGCTCTCGCTGGATACTGAGGATAGGCCACCAAAGCCCCTTTTACCAAAACAAGTACACGGGAAAAATAGGAGTTGCCCATAGTAACCAATAAGGTATTCCAAAGGGCCTTCAAAAACAGTAGAGCTGGAATCTGACTGGTTGCTGGGGACAACTCTTATCCCCTGCCCTTGTTTTGAGAAAACTCTTGCATTGTGATTTTGAGGTTTTCATATTGCTTGTAGTAGTTGAAGGGGTTGTCCAGTTTAGAAATCCCATTTCATAAACCCTATTGGGGTATTCTGAGTTAATAGAGGGGGGGGGGGGGTCCTCTGTTCAGGGTCCTCAGTTGTTGGCCAAGGAGGAGAGTGGTAAGGAAGAGCGTCTCTCGCTCTGGAGGACCTGTTTTTTCCTGTATTACACAGACAATCTATTGATCTCAATGGGAACTATGTAATGCTTCATTTCCCCTGTAATGGCGCTGCAGGGAAATTCAACACTTACTGACCGGTTTCCCGGGAGATTACAGCTGATCCCCGGGGGTCCCAGAAGGGGGACACTTTGTGATCAAGTTATTGTCAAGAAATCCTTCTGACAAGTAGAGATTGGTCAAAGCGGACAACACCTTTAACGTGAAACTAAACTTTTGACATGTTATAGTGACATGTCGGAAATTTTGATCGTTGGGGGTCTGAGCACTGAGAACCCCCCTGTCACTAAAACGAAGTGGCAGAAGCATTCATGTGAGCGCTTAGTCTGTGATCGGCATTTCTCGGAAAGCCAAGCGAGAAGTGTACGGCTCAAAGTCTTGTGATTTGCGTAACAAGTTGTGTCATTTTTAGGCATCATTTTGGGGTACTTACAGTAAAAGTTAATGTTTACGGTTTTTATTTTTTTTATAATAGAAAGCGATTGCGCATCTTTTTTATTAATCTTTTTTTAGGCCATTCACCTTAACGGACACTATAATTTTATTGTACAGGTTTTTATTTGGGACAGTGAAGCCTCTCCAGAATGGCGCCATTCAGGCAATTCAAACTTTGGTGAAATGTAGAACTCTGTGCAACTGTCCAAAAGCTTAATTTTTATTTTTTGCCCGGACATTTGCTTTAACAACAACGCCTCTGAGAGAGTTTAGATGCAGCAGGCCTAAAGTTTCTTAAAGGGCACAGGGTGGTTTTTCATACTCATGACCTATCCAGAAGATAGGTCATCAGTATATGATCGGTGGGGCTCCAACACCCAAACCCCACACCGATCAGCTGTTTTCCGACTGCCTCTGGGCACCGGATGTTATGTAGTGCCGGAAGCAGATGGATCCGGTCACAGTATAGCGGCCGTGGTGCAGTATTCAAGTGAAAAGAAACAGAGTTGAAGTTCTGCAGCACGGCCGCTATGCAGTGTACGGAGCCATCTGCTTCCGGCACCGGCCACTACATAACTTCCGATACCCGAAGACAGCTGGAGCAGCTGATCGGTGTGGGAACTGCATATTTACCACCAAAAACGGGACTGAATAAAATAAGGGAAAGCAGGAAAAGCTTTTTTTATTAAAAGTTCTGTTTTCTCATGACCGGATCCAATCCTGTTTTTACCACTGTATATACGGCACCTTCCTCCCACAAGAAGAAGGTGGAACCTATTTCAGCTCAGGAAAAAATGTATTTCAAAGGAGATGGTAGTACTTTAGTTTGGCCAAATTGTACTAGCACTTTGAACCATCATATCATAACCGGGACATTGCAGCCGCCACAACAGTTACATCACCACCGGGATGTCGCAACGGTACCTTTCCAGCTAAAAAGTGGTCAATATTTAAGCATTTTCAAAAGAAGAAGCTTCTACGGGACCTGTATTTAGGAGGTTGCGCTTCTCTCCAGTGCAGTCAATCGGTGAAAAAAGGCAATATCACGAGTTATAATACCCGAGATTATTTTGCCAGATAATGTGAACAGGAATTTTCTAAAATCTGATCTACTTCAATGGAAAGTTTATTTCAGTGAACTTTTTGTCTTGTTGAATTCCCAGATATTATATATATCCGTCTTGATCTTTGAACGATTTATCACTTGGTGATCAGTATCATTCTTATAATCTATAGTTACTCACACACTAGACTACATATATAACAAGCATTACACTAAAGAAAAAAAAAACAAGATATGATCAAATATATATTTATTGAAATTTTGACATATGAAGTACCACGCCACCCTCATCATACACATCACCATTTCAGTCACACCCGATGGCTGCTGCTCGTGCTATTAGAATTAAACCAATGTGAGAATTTTTGGAAATACACTTTATTCACCTAAACCGGGGAAAAAAATCAAGACGGATGAGTTAGCCAGTTAAGATATTTGTGGAAAAGGGTGCAGCCACTGAAGTCTACTGGCCAAGAAGCTAGAACTACCAAAAACTGCATCGCTTATTCCAGTTTGGAGTAGACAAACATTTTAGGTATCAACTTTTTGTTTTGATAGAAGAAACCTTCTTAGCCGTTATTGAAAACCCACTTCCATAATCCCTATGGATGTGATAAAGGTGGTTCCTCGATTTCCGCCTGGAGGACCACTGGCATATGTACATTAAATGGACACCCACCGATTTCAATAGCTGCTGTGTAATGCTTCCCCTTCCATGAAGAAGTCCTCCTTGGTGCCATAATGAGAAAAAGGATTTTATACCTCTTCAAAATACCCATAATGACCGTGCCATCACTAAACATAGAACTTTTCCTGGAGACAGATACACGTCCAAGTCTTCTATTAAAGTCTCTTCTTGTAGATGACAGTAGTGGTAGAGGTACTCAATATTGGAAACCAAAGGAATGAAAATTTCCAATTTTCCCCAAACATATTTTTTGATAGCTTAATTTATACGAACATAAGGGGGGTAATTAATTAAGTTCAATCAACCCTGTTGTAATAAGATTGAATGGAGGACTATGACCTTTACTAATGAAAAATCGACCATCCTATTTCATTGACCAGATTACAACAGGCAAGCAAATTGCATTCGTATGTGATTACTAGGAGTTTTCTTGTTAAGCTCTCGATCATCTCTCCGTAATCGTGTTTTGAGAGACAATAAGGTTACACAGACACAACTTATAGGACAGTATATGGAAAATAACTAAATATAGAGTTTAACAAGAAGTTATGGAAGGTCCTACAACACTCAACAACAAAAAGGAACATCACTTGCCTGGTGTTTTTTTATTTCGTTTATAAAGAAAAAAACTCGACAGGACATGATACATAAGGAAATCAGAGGAAGGCATGGTTAAATCTACCAAGATAAGTCAGACTGGATGATCTGAAAAGTATCGTCTTACCTAGAGAAAGTAGGGTCTGATAGTTCTCCATCATCACCTCCCTATAGAGGTCTTTTTCTTCGTTATTTAAACAGTCCCACTCCTCCTTGGAGAAGTAAATCGCAATTTCGTCGAAAGTAGACGCCTCCTGAAAAATAATAAGTCTTTCATGAAGGTTCTTTACCCACAGTCAGACTTTCCTCTGAATCTGCATGTTAATTGAGGAGGCCCCAAAACTGTCTTGCAGTAGCTTCAACCGGGGATGGCAAGTGGACATGGTGACAATGAAGGCTGTTGGCGTTGTAATTGCCCGACAGTTTTATATAGATTCTTCAAAACTAGCACTACAGTAGGGGCACTTTTGCTTTGGGAATTAATATGTGGCCCACACTGCTCTATAGTGACCTCAATTTTGAGCATTGCTGTAATTACCATGTCCATTGCTTTGTGGCTGGCATAAATTGTGGGAACTGCTTTGGAGGCATACTCTGGCCCAACAGTGGGGGCAATTTGGTATGTGACAGACGTTTTGGCAGCACCTTTTTACACCAGTGTTTAAGAAAATCATACTTACCCGGGGTTAAGGGTCTACTTTCTCTAGTGTTGCTCCAAATCACAATTTCACCGATGCACCAAGATGGGCACGGCCGCAGCATAACAATGGTCAAGAGCCAATTAATTATAACATAAATTTTCTATGAATGCAGCTAAAAGCCTGTAGAGCTCCAGATATTATTATTATTATTATCATCTTCTGCATAGGTTGAGGTCGTTCAATGGGCACAGTGAAAATAATATAATGACGATACAAGTACATAGAATTAAACAACATCAAGGAAAGCTTAGGCCCTGTTCACATCTGCGTCCGGACAGTCCGTTATTCTGCTCAGTCAGAGGAGCACAACAAGGGCATGTAGGATGCAACGGTTACGTTGCAACGCTGACATCACCGGAGGCTGACGGAACACAGTGACTTTAATGGGTTCCGTCAGGTTGTCCTTCGTTTTACTGGAAACAATAGTGCAGAATGCTGAGCTATCGATTCTGGTAATTTCTAACGGATCTGCGATGGAGGCCCCTAACGGAGCCTCCAACTGAGATGTGAACATCCCCGAAAAATGATGATGGAACATAAAAAGTTCAAAAATCTATTTTTAACTTTCAACACGGATTAATTAAATTGGCCTGATTCCAGGGCTTAAAAATGTAACTTTTCCGATTATAAACCTCACAAAATTAAGATGATTATTAAGTACATGAGTAAAAAAACACAGCTATTATCTGTCTACAGAGGCCAAACTTGAAGCTCCGGGGCCCACCACTTACCAAGTGCCATTTATAATAATGATATCTTCTTATGTAGCAGATGGATCTTTTGGGCTGCTTTAGACACCAAGTCCGGGGAGCTACCTTTACACCGCTGTCTGGCTAGTGTGATCAGAAGTCTTTACCAAAAAGTTAGCTGGGCGAAATGTCTAGTGTGCGCCGATTGTCCAAATGTACTATGTACACCATAATGGGATGTTCATTCTGTCGCCTATCAAACGGTATGTGGCCAACTAAAGGAACTCGTCAAAGGCCAGGATGACCAATAAGGTCAAAAAGATTACCTTTATACATGTCAGCATTCCCAACACAATTCAAATAAGGGTTTTTACTCATTTAAAGGGGTTTCCCATCTCGGAAATTTTTGGCATATCTACAGGATAAGCTATAAATGTCCGATAGATGCAGGTGCCACCTCCTGGGACCCGCACCTATCTCTAGAATGGGGCCTCCTGACCCCCGTCCTACCTTCTGCTGCTGGGCACCGACCACTGGCAGGGCTTTCCAGAAAACAGCCAAGCGCATTTTGCTACATTTCCAGAAGTGAATTGGAGTTCCGGAAACAGCGAGCTTCACTATTTCCGTAGCTCCCGATAGATAGGTGCGGGTCCCAGAAGACACGCATCTATTACACATTGACGGGATATCCTATGAATATGCAATAAATGTCTGTGATGAGAATACCCCTTTAGGAGGACTCACAAGATATATTTTTTGCCTTAGTGACCGAAATGTTTGGGTATCCGGTTTCTTTTTTCCCAAACCAGACTTTATAGAAGTCACGGATCTATAGCAAGCCTGAAAAAAACGGAATTAAAAATTGGAATAGATCGGACCTGACGTAACGCTGGATCATAAAATAGCAATGCTAGTCATATATTGTAGTTCATCTATTACATACATAGTGCTGTCTTTAGGCGGCACCATGATACTTATTTTGATATAGTAAAAGAATTATATGAGGCGTGATCTAAGGAACCTTTACAAAAATATTTTAAAAAATCTGTTTTTGAAAAAAAAAAAATTTTTGTACAACTAAATTTTGTAAGCGTTCCTGTATTAGGATGTTAATACTGCCTCCTAAAGGAAACATTTGCACGTTACCATCGGTCCTTCGTTCAGTAGTAAATGCTTTGTTTTTTTTATTTGCCCAAAATTCGGACTTGTTATCATTCGTTCTAAGAAGGCAAAGCTGTGATTTGTATTTTTGGACAGCAACCCTTCCAAAGTTATATGGTTCTGGTGGAGTCCATTCTCACGTACCTCTCCGTTCAGATGATATACACTGGAGGTGCAGTTTACGGACTTCTCCGCTGTATCCATGCTTTCCATCTTCACTATGCGTGACCATTACATTTTGTTTCTCCAGTTACAGAGATACATTCTCAATGTCTGAGGTCCAAGAAGCGGCTCTTCTGCTGCGTCCATTCTACTGTAGGAGGAAAAGCTCTAAGTTATATCTTAGTGTAAGCAATATAACTAAACGGACAAAAAAAAAAACCAATATATCCTGCATTCGAGAACTGCTCTCTACATTGAATGTCTCAGCTAGAATGTCAGAAGACTAGAGATAACCAACTGGTATAGTTACATTATTTTTTAATTCGATGTCTTACTGGTGAGTCATTCAAGCTTACTTCTTCATGTCCTTCTGATAGAAGTTCTGTAATCTGGTCCAGTTAAAGAGGTTTTCCACTACCGGAAAACTGATGACCTATCCACCGGATAGGTCATCAGTATGATGATCTGTGGGGGTCCGACACCCGGACCCTGCACCGATTAGCTGGTCTGGTGCCTCAAGTGAATAGGAGCAGAGCTGCAGTATGGCCGCTATGCAATGTACGGAGCCATCTGCTTCCGGCTCCGTACATTGCATACTGTGAAATGACATCCGGTTCCTGCAGACAGCCAGAGGAATTGGTCGGTGCGGAGCTCGGGTGTCGTACCCCCACAGATCATATACCGATGTCCTAACCGATGGATAGGTCATCAGTTGTCCGGTAGTGGACAACTCCTTTAAAGGGATTTTCCAAGATCTAATTTTTATTAATTATTTTATGCTGGCGCTTTTTTGACGATAAATAAACCCCTTTGAATACCTTTTTTTTTTCCATTTTCTTTTTAGTTTTGGCCGGTAAAGCTTGTATGTTGTCATCCTGCAGTTTATTTACATCCCTCCGTTTCTTCAGTGCTATGTTCCGGTCCGCTCCCAGCATGCACCTCTTCTCCCCCAGCATGCCATGTGCCGTGAGCAAGGCCAGGCAAACACGCCCACTACATCCTCTATTACACGCTCCCTCCTCCCCGTCGCCATTTTACTGCTCTCACTACATCACTGGGGCTGCGCAGGCGCAATAGATGATAATTACAGAGCATGCATTGGTCAAAGAGAGATTCTTTGAACCACGCGTGCGCAAGCTTGATGCCTTGTCGACTGGGACAACCCACTGAACGAACGTCACTGATGACACGCCGGCCAGAAGAGGACATGTCCGGAAGTTCAGAAGAGCGCTGAACGATTGGGACGCCATCGGAAGTCCTGAATTCCGATGGGGGCGGCGTCACGTGACCAAAGTTGCGATTAGAATAAATCAAGACATCTTTCGAAAAGTATATTAGAAAGGTTGTTTAATAGCTATTTATTATGTTTCAGTAAATCGTTTTTTTAAAAGTGGAAAACCCCTTTAAGACCCATTGAACATCCCGTACGAGATATCTGCTCTCACGTGTAATGTGATCAAAAGGAGGATCTGAACACGGCAGAAGGGCCAGGCATTCAATAACATTTCCTTTCCCTTTCACCAAAATCCGAGCTTTCAAGATGTATAGAAAAGTGGATCTTCCATCCGTGATGTGGAATCGACCTATAGGAGCACCCAACCTAATAGCTAAAACTTCTAAAAGTGCATCTTCTAGAAATAGCTTCTAATATATAGGATCCACCGATATTTACACTCAATGGCCACTGTATTAGGTCCTGCTATATTCTAACTGGTTTATGCAAATAACAAATATCTATCCAGTCTTGTGAGAGCAACTCAATGGATATGGGCAGGCAGATATAGTCAAGAGGTACAGTCGCTGTACAGAATAGGGAACAATGTGATCTGGGTGACTTTGCCTACGGAATAATTGTTGGTGCCAGAATGGTGGTTTGAGTAGGAAAAACTACTAATCTGGCTAGAGGAGAATGGCCATGACAGTCCACGGAACAATAACTCCAAAAATGATGACCACACCTATGTGTTCTAACAGTAGTATGTAGAAGAGCCTATGTGAATGCATATTGAAGACCATACAGACAATACCGCGTTCCAAGTATAGCAACCTGAGGCTACAGAGGCCATAAATTTCCACTGGACCGCTGAAGATTAAGAAATGTTGCCTGGGGGGGCGTGGCTTAGGCATGGCGGTGTGAGGACGCGTGCAAATGCAGCTCCGGACTCACCCCGCCAAATATCGCCCGACAGGGCTCACAAAACAGCCGCCGGAACGAATATGACCAGGGCGAAGCACCGTCGGTACCCCCCGGACACCTCCAATATCGCCCGGTTCCTCCGATCCGCGCCAGAAGGCACCCCGCAACAGGCCTCCTCGTCCCCTCCAACAGGCCGCAGCCAGCCTCCCGTGTCGCAGCAGGGACACACCCCGCCTTCCTCTCACTCCGGCCAGCTACAGCCCGGCGCCGGCACCGCAGGACCTGAAGGAGAGATGCAGCCGGCAGACAGAGGTCAGTGTGGGGCAGGAAGCACAGGGCCCCCTCCACCGGCCCAGACAGAGATCACACCCCTCCTGTATAGCCACCACCAGCTCGTTACCAGTCCTGGGGCCCCTGACATGGCGCCTACATGCGGGACACTGGAGACACCACTACCACCAGCGGCCTCTACCCGTGCCAAGCAGTCAGCAGAGCCAGGGGTTACCGGTTATCTTCCGGGAGACCCTCTCCCCCACCCCGTCAGTGAACACAGGAGACCACCACACCGGCCTGTCCTTGGGCCCCCCGCTTTCCATGGAACGGACATTGGCAGAACTCTGGGAGATGGTCAAGGTACTGCCCACTAAAACGGATTTAGACCTCCGCCTCGCACGACTGGAGGAAAAACACGACAGGGCCATAGGTGAGGTCACCCAGGAGGTACGTGCCCTAGCCGTGAGAGTGGACACCCTAGAACGCCAGCACTCCGTCGACTCCCTGGACATATCGGTCCTCTCCCAGTCCTTGGCTACCCAAGCTACGCAAATCCGAGACCTCTCCCTACACTTAGATGATGTCGAGAACAGGGGAAGGCGGAACAACTTGAAACTGAGGGGTTTGTCCGAGTCTGTACCCCCCGATGGACTTTACGATGCTGTGACCCACATTTTCAACAAGCTCCTGGAGCGCCCGAGAGATATGCCCATAGAGATGGACAGAGTTCACAGACTGGCAGGTCCCAGGAATAGAGACGGCAATCGACCCAGGGATGTTATCTGTAGAGTGCATTTCTACAAGCAAAAAGAGGAGATTGCCCGCAGAGCCTGGGAAAAAGGGGCTGTCCCATACAATGGCGCCGATATCACCGTCCTGCCAGATGTATCCAGACTGACACTCTCCATGCGCAGAACTGTCCGCCCGTTATTGGAAGCAACAAGGGCAGCAGGCGCAACATACAGGTGGGGACACCCTTTCCACATCATCCTTCGCAAGCAGGGAATGTCTTTTGCTGTCCGCTCTCCTGACGATCTGGAGGAAGCATTCAGATTCTTGGAGACCACGCCGGTGCGGTTACCAGACTGGACCGAACCGCCGACACCATTTGCTCCCAGAGGCGGCCCGTACCCGGATTTTGGGTCCCGTCAGCCAATCCGACCTGGAGCAGAGCCATCCGACCTCCGAGCCATGGAACGTCGACCTCCACGCAGAGACCGAGGGCCGGGGCCCGATGACCTCCATCCCCCTGGACAACGATCGCCGCGGAGGGACTGAATGTCCACAGACGCCTTTATTGTAGACATTTTCCTGTACTACATTTTGCATTTTCCTTCTCTCTTTTTCCCATAGGGTTCCTGGAGGACTGTCAGGAACACATTGCTGGAACTGACTTATAGTGGGTGGTATCACTGTGGGTCGAGGGGGCGGGCAGGTCCACACCTGTTGGGGGAGGTTTTATCTAGTTCACCTGCTTTAACTGTTTCACTTGCCTAACCTGTGTTATCACGTAGGGGAAGGTGAATACTAGGAATGTTAACTGTTAATAGGGTGAGTCCGGGGCTCTCAAGCACTTTGGTTAATTGAATTTTCTAGTTGACATTTTAACTGTTGTCGCGCTGTCACTACACTCTGGTCTTTCCTCGTTCCCTAATAGGGTTCCGTGTAGCTATGTCGTGTTTGAAGGTTTTCTGCGGGCGGCACAGCTCGCGTTGAGTAGTGGAGAGGTATAGTACTCCAACTTTAGAGAGCTTGCTCTAAATATATCCGTTCTTTTTCTTTTCTCTCTCTTTTTCTTCCTTGCCTTTCCCTTCCCTTCCCCCTGTCCACTCCTGAAATTTCCGCTGCCATGTACATTACCGTTGTCTCCCTAAATGCACAGGGTCTGAATGTTCCGGAAAAGAGGTCCTCCATTCTCCGTTTCCTGTGGAAACGAAAAGCACACGTGGCCTTTCTACAGGAAACCCACTTCCAGGCAGATAGCATCCCGAAGCTTACCGCAGGGTATCATAGTGCGTCCCCCGACTCCAAGACCAAGGGAGTCTCCATCCTGGTCTCTCGTTCCCTACACTGGGAACACGTGGACACCTGCGCAGATGAGGCGGGACGGTACCTTTTTGTAAAGGGTAAGTTGGATAATGCACTGTACACACTGGCCTCATACTATCTCCCTAACTCTGGTCAGGTGGCCTACCTGGACAGAGTTTTGAGGGCTCTGGATGGCTTTCTGGAAGGTACCTTAGTCATGGGGGGGGTTTAAATGTCACCCTAGACCCCGTTTTAGACACATCACGAGGGCACTCCTCCCTACCCAGGGCAGCACATCGTCGTATACGGCGAATGCTGCACAACCATCAACTTGTTGACGCGTGGCGAATTATGCATCCTTCAGTCAAAGACTACACGTACTACTCGGCGCCTCACAACTCCTATTCTAGGTTGGACTATTTTTTCCTGTGCCACGCACATCTCCCTAGCCTTACATCATCCTCAATAGATGACATAACGATATCTGAACATGCCCTTATTACCATCACCCTAGCGCGCCCATTGGCCCATCCTCCCTCCTGGCAGTGGCGACTGAATGAGTCGCTCCTACAGGATACGTCAGTGGTCTTTGAAGTACGTCGTGACCTGGTGGAATACTTTGATAGAAATTACACACCAGGGATGGGCCCGTTCTGTATATGGGAGGCGCATAAATGTGTGGTGCGCGGTTCCCTTATACGACTGGGAGCCAAACTCAAAAAGGAGCGAACGGCACATCTCAGAGACCTACTGTCACGCATCCACCGACTGGAACAGTCCCATAAAGTATCACAGGACCGGTTATTAGGGGCAGAATTGGGACAATTGAGGGAGCAGGTGCGCTCACTGTCTGGCCAAGGCGAAGGCCACCCTAGTCAAATGTAGAAGACACTTTTATGAATTTATTCAGTAATAAACCCAGTAGGACCTTGGCCCGCGCCCTCCGGAAAACAAGGTCGCGTACATACGTCCCGCACATCATAGGTACCCATAATAAACTACTGCAACTTCCACATGACATCTCTGAGACCTTCCGTGCCTATTACCACTCTCTCTACAATCTCCCAAAGGCACCCTCCTCACAGGACGGCGGTAGCCATCTAGAGAGGATCGAGGAGTACCTTCGATCCTCTGGGATGAAATCCATCCCACTTGACGATCTTGCGACCTTAGAGGCCCCCATCTCCCCAGAGGAGTGGTCATGGGCACTGAAAGACTCCCCTACGGGGAAGGCCCCGTTACCGGATGGCCTGTCTCTGCCGTACTATAAAACCTATTCAGAAGTGCTCGCACCCCACTTCATCTGGGCCTTTAGTTCACTCACCGAAGGGGGTTCCATTCCCAGGGACACGCTGAGGGCTCATATTACGGTCATACCCGAGGAAGGACCCATCCCTATGCCAGAGTTACCGTCCTATTTCCCTACTGGACGTAGATTTGAAACTCTTTGCGAAGATTCTGGCATATCGGTTGTCTCCGCTCCTTCAAACCGTGATACATACTGACCAAGTGGGTTTCATGCCCTTACGGGAAGCGAGAGATAACACCACACGGGCAATTCATTTAATGTACCAGGCGGCAGTCATGTCACTCCCCACTTGTTTTTTGTCAACGGACGCGGAAAAGGCCTTCGACAGGGTCAGTTGGGACTTTATGTTGGCCACCCTACGACATATAGGAATAGGGACTCATATGATGTCATGGATCTCTGGTCTCTACTCCTCCCCGTCAGCTCAGGTCAAGGTCAATGGGCACCTCTCATCCTCCTTTACGATTACTAACGGCACACGCCAAGGCTGCCTCCTATCGCCTCTGATCTTTATCTTATGCCTGGAGCCCATGTTGTGTCACGTCGGCTCCAACCCGGACATTACAGGCGTGGACCTGGGAGGCAGATCCCATAAGGTTGCCGCTTACGCGGATGACCTGCTGTTCTTCCTCACAGCCCCTAGAATTTCCTTGCCTGACCTGATGGCGGAGCTGAGTAGATACTCGAGATTATCCAATTTCAAAATAAACTACCAGAAGTCAGAGGCCCTTAATATTTCGTTACCACAGACTTTGGTCGCTGACTTGTCGGAGTCCTTTTCTTTCAAGTGGGCAAGAGACTCGCTTAAATACCTGGGAGTCCGACTTCCTGGTGATCTTTCTCGCCTTTATGCGGTGAACTTCCCGTTGCTTCTTCAACGTATAAAGGCGGACCTGGACTCTTGGACGTCGGGCACTTTTACCTGGTTCGGTAGGTGTGCAATTTTTAAAATGAACATCTTGCCACGGATTCTGTATCTCCTACAGGCCCTACCGATCCATATCCCACGCCCGTTCTTTCAGTCCCTGCTGTCCCTGGTGCACAAATTCATATGGGCAGGGAAACCAGCACGTATCGCCCGATCTTTGCACTTTCGTGTAAAGGGGGAGGGGGCATTGGTCTACCGGACTTTGTCTCCTATCATCACGCCTCCCACTTGACACGAATCTTAGACTGGTTCCGGCACGGCGGGATGAAAGAATGGGTGTCTATGGAACAGGCGTTTATGTCTATCCCATTGCAGGCTCTGCCGTGGTTGGGGAGACATGTTCCCGACAATCAACCCCACTCTGGCAGTCGCAGCGCGGGTGTTTACTCGGGCAGAGATATCGCCGTCCCCCTCCCTGCTATTCCCGATCTTGGGCAACCCTGCCTTTCCACCGGGACTGGATAGTGGTCCATTTCAAGTATGGTTGCGGGCGGGTAAGGGGCAGGCCCTACAATTTCAGCAGGAGCGGAGGTGGATGAAGAGCGATCAAATACAAGCCCTGTTGGACCCTGTCCCTTTCTCGACATGGCAGGTTACCCAGTTGCGACATTTCCTGGTGTCCCTAGAACATCCTGGAGAGCAACTACGAGACTGCTCCGCGTTTGAACTCCTGTGTACAGGCACGACCCGACATGCTTTATCCAGAATCTATGAGTTTTTGATCTCGCCCTCCAATCTGCCGCCACCTCCGTACTTGCTCAGCTGGGAGAGGGATTTGGGCGAAACATTTACACCTGAACAACAAGACCGCCTGTTCACCATGACGCATAAGTCCTCCATGGCCAGTAGATTCCAAGAGGCAGGGTTTAAGATATTGTCCCGTTGGTACAGGGTGCCTTCCAGATTGCATGCTGGAGATGTGGGGACCATGTGGGTACAATCCTGCATATTTTCTGGGACTGCCCACTGGGTTCTGGTCCGAGGTGTGGCGCATTTCCTCAAAGTTTATGGATTACCTTCTCCCGAGATCCCCGGGCCTCTTCCTGCTTCATTTGTGTGAGGTCCCACTGCCCTTGTATAGATGTTCGGTAGTTCGACACCTGGTAAACGCGGCTAGGGCATGTGTTCCTGCACTGTGGAGACAGTCCTGTCCTCCGACGGTGGGCATGTGGTTCGGCAAGATCCAGGAAATCATGAGAATGGTGGACCTCACGGCATCAATGAAGGGGACTCATGCCTCTTTCCTAAAAACATGGCGTGAATGGATTCGTTTCCAAACGACCGAGGAATATAAAATCATCATAGCCTCGTGAATTCCTGTCTAGATCCGGAATGTCAGGTCAGCTCCCTCCCCATTTTTCTCTTCTTTCTTTCCTTACTAATTAGCCTCTCCTTCTCTCTGTCTCTGTTTCTCTCTTTAATGCTCTTATGCACACTTAGGACACACCATGCACGGCTGCGGGTTCAGGGTGCATATCGGAATTTCCTTAAATAAGTGTTTTCAGCGACATGGTACTCTCAGGTGACCTCATGTGTTGATGTGAGGCTGATAACTGACCTGTGTTCTGTTGCATGTTTTTCACTGCCATTTTCGCACTATGTTGTGTATATTATTTGTACGATTTGTGATATAAAATAACAAAATGACAAATAAAAGAATTAAAAAAAAAAAGAAATGTTGCCTGGTCTGATGAATCTCAATTTTTGCTGCATGGTGGGGTCATAAATTGGGGGTAAACTACGTAAATCGATAGATTCATTCTTCTTAGATTCAATGGCTCTAGCTGGTGGCAATGGTGGTTTTAGGATGTGGCAAATGTTTTCTTGGCACACAGTAGGCCCTTTGCGTTAATTGGAACAGGAGTCTCCCAGAAACCAGCCGTTAAGTTACCCTTTATACATTGACCTTTTTGGACTCCAGTGCTGCTGGAAACCATATTGATCAAGCCACAATCACCAAACGCAAAATTCTACAGGTCCCATTGGCCAAACCTCTGGTCGTCTCTTCTATCTATGGAGAAAATCTATGTGGGTTCTATCCATTTTTCCGTAGAGGCTTTGATGATATGGATAGGAGCTCTGCACAAGGAACAGATTTTCGTCATTCCGAAGCCTGTGAACTCTATCTAGTAGGCTATTGCATTGGCTGAGACAGCATTCTCCTACCATCGACTGGTGACATAACCAGGTCAAGTGCTCTATGCCAACAGAAGTGTCTGCGTCCGGTCATACCGACTCAACCAGTGGGCACTTCTCTTTCGTCCCAGGTCTGCCTGATAAATGTACAAGCTTTGCAGAATAAAGAAAGAAGCAGAAACTCTTCCACCCCACTCACCCTATGATTACACTACAAAACTCATTCTTGGCGAGACTATCACAAGGTAATGTTTACCCTCGATCCCTTTCGTAGACAATGGCCATGTCCCTCCCAATACATTAAAATAGTAATTGTGTTGGTTTCTTTTTAGTCAGGAAAAAAAAGATTACTCCCTTAGACTATCGGGTCTCAACAAGTTTACAGGTCAAGAAAACCCTATGCCCTTGGGTCACTAAGTATTTTGTGAAAGATCTCACCACCAGCATGTCCAGATTCTGTTGAAATGATGGATAGACAGCGAGCCAAAATAGAAAATCCTGTGCTACCCTTTTTGGGATATTTGATCTCTGCTTAAGGTCTTTGGGGGGGGGGGACCCTAAGATGTCAGTGCTCTTAAACTGGCCCCAGCCCTACAGTTTGACAGTAGATTCAAGTTTTTTAGAGGTTTGTTCACTATTCCTACCAGTTTATCCCCTCACTTTTCTGTTCTGATGACTCCTATTTCTACTCTCACCAAAAAAGGGGCTAATCAAAAAAATGTGGTCCTCAGAAGCCAAATAAGGTATTTCAGTCCTTGGAGTCGGCTTTCTCCTCCGCTTCAATCCTCCAAAAAACAGATCCCACTGCTCCGTTTCATGTGTAAGTGGATGCTTCATCCATCGGGATCGTGCTGTTCTTTTTTAAGCTGGCCCCAATGGCAAACTTCACTCCTGTGTCTTCCCCAAAAAAAAAAAAAAAAGAAATCTCAGCTGAATGTAACTACACTATTGAAGAGCCACTGACAATCGGGGGACTCTGAAAGAATGGAGGCATCTGCTCGAAAGTGGTAAATATACCATATCCACGGATTACAAGAATCGGCTATATCTACAGCCGAGCACAGACACGGAATGTTTTCTACATTCGATTTGGTTATAGATCGGCCCAAAAAAACGTTACAGCAGACACGCTCTCTTGCCCATTCGACAATGAGCAGGAGAGACGACAATGTGTCACCGAGCCATAATATGTGATCCTGCCTGTATCATCTCCGTTGCACCAGTTCGGATTAATCAGATCCCCTCAAGTAAACCTTTGATCTTCAACCGCTCCAGTACCATCTGTTGACTATCCCAGAAATGCCTTACACGCATGTTTCTATGGACTTTATAACGGACCATGCCCGAGTCTGCTAGTTCGTTCTACTCTTATTTGGGTGGTAGTAGACCACTTTTTCCAAATGGCACACTTTGCTGTAATGGAGGGTCCTATCTGTCACTGCTCTTACACATTTGTTACTTCAGTAAACCTTCGGCCTACAGGGTTAAAAAGTTTCGCACATGGGAGTCCAATTTACCTCCCGTTTCTGGAGAACTCTTTGTAGGCTTTTAAGCATTGGTAAAGAGGAGAGCCTAGAGTAGTGGAAAGACGAAACACTTTAAGTGCTCTTTTTCTTCAGCGAGACAATAAGACTGGAAGAAGCTTCCACTGCTATACCAATCACGTGTGCGAGTCTTCACGACCTTCTCCTTTCTTCATTGTAGCAGGTAGACAATTGAAGCTTCCATTGCCCACTCTCTTGTGGAAACCTTGCCCCAGATTCTCCGCTGCCGCTCCATTCAAAGTCTATGGGAATTGTGGAAACCAACGCTGTAATTGGCTGTCTCCGTTGGCCCCATAGACATTAAATGGAGCGGCAGCGCACATGTGCGACAACAGATTACTTCAAAATCCTCCTTACTGTGATCATGACAGTGAGGTGGTATAGGGGTCAGGACCCCGTTCTAGAGATTGGTGGGGCCCCCAGTGATCATACATTTATCACCTATCCCGCGGAGAGGTGATAAATGTCCTTCGTGGGGAAACCCCTTTAAGACAATTGTAGCTTTCGAGATTGTGACAACAGTTTGGGGAAGGCCCTTTCCTGTTCCAGCACGATTGTGCCCATGTACACAAAGCAAGGTCCATAAAGACATGGTTTCATGAAGTTGGTGAAGAGGAACTTTTATTTTTCCATCGATTGAGCGGTGTGAGGACTTATTTTTTACGGGGTGAGCTGTAGTTTCTATTACCGTTTTGGGGTACATGAGGCTTTTTGATCACTATTCTATTTTTTTCTGGGCGATAAGGTGACCGAAAATCAGCAATTTTGGCGGTTTTAATTTTAATTTTTTTTTTTTTACGGCGTGCAATTTTCACTGTGCAGGTTAAATAATGTTATATTGTAATAGTTTGGACTTTTACAGATGCAACAATACAAGTTATGTTAATTATTTTTTTAAAAAATGACACTGCTTGTGGGGGAAAGGCTTTAGTTTTTTTTACTTTTAATATTTTAATTTAATTCTATTTTACTTTTCCTATAAGTCCCCCCTTGGGGACTTGAACCAGCGATCGTTGGATTGCTTGCACCATGTACTACAATACTAAATATTGCAGTATATCGTGATTGTTACAGGTTTCTATCAAGCCCTTCCTCTGTTTCATACAGCCGACACACTCAACTTATGAAGCGGGCTCAGGCCATAAGCCCGCTCTATACCCCCCCCAAGGAAGGGGTTAAACGGGTCGTATTATGACAGACATTTAATATGCCATAAATGTCTGATAGATGCGGTTACCAGCTTTGGGACACGCACCTATGTCCCGCCTCATGCGGCGCTCTAACGCTCTCTACAAGTTACTTTTTCAAAATGGGTGTGGCTTAACAGAAGGGGCGTGGTCAGAAATTTACTATAATACATGCCAAAAATTGTCATAAATTGTAGGGGAAACCTACGCTATCTAAGAGTATGCAAGAGCTGCCACCTAGTGGCAGCTGTAGACAGCCTGAATCTTAATTTTCTTCCTACGCCGGGGTCGAGATCTCTGTATCAGAAAAATTCTGACCGCTATACAGATATATTAAGACTCATCCCAGAATAGAATTAGGCCTTGTGTCTGGTAAATAATACCATCCCTGGTGTATCGTTGGTTAGCATATTACAGTCGGGATAAGGCGCAGGCCATATAGGCAGTTGTCTAGGACACAGCTGCCTCGATTGTGGAAAGGGATGCGTGTCCTATGGCCACTTCTTTCCATTATTTTAACCGTCCCCAAGATGTAGATTCAAATCATTTCCACCAGCAATCTCACAAGTCACTGAGCCGCAGGCTTCCGCAGGAGTAGGAAGTGACCTGTGAGCAGTTGCTACCTGGCCGATCACTGATCACTTCCTCCTAAATGGCACGAGAATAAGAGGAAGACATGAGTATTAGAGCTTGGATCATTGTATACAGGGGCAGTCTCTGGTTAGGGCACTCTTTAAGGCCAGATTCACATGAACGAGCGCAAACTCCAAATGGCCGTTTTTCATGTCCGAGCTGCACCTGTGCGGGTCCCGTTTTCACAGATCCCCATAGACTTGAATCTATAGAGGGATCCGTGAAAACGGATGAAAATAGAAAATGTTCTATTTTTCAATGGACCCTTAACACGGTTCGTTGAAACAACGGCCGTGTGAAGGCCCCATTGAAATAAATGCGTCCGTTGTTTTAAAGGCCGTCACACGGACGTATACTACAGTCGTCTGAATTCGGCCTAAGGGTACATTCTGGCTGCGGCACTGTATGAATGGACACTCTCTAGCTGGGGCATTATCTCGCGGGCACTGGGTAGGAGCAGACCTGAAATCGGCATAGTGTATATGGAAGGGTAGGGGGCCATTAGTCTGACAGCGTATCTAACGTTACCGGTGACCTTTCAGAATGAGCGGTTGTATGTGTGTACATGATCATCCCTGGTGTTTGTCAGGTTTACAGAGTCTTTTCTAACCGGGACTCTGCAGTGATTGGGACCAGAGTCTGGACCGCACAGACCTGCCGTCATAGATGCTTTGGGGGAGACACTGTCCGCCTACGGTGCATCTATAACCGCAGATCTGCCGAGGTCAGTGGCGGAATTACCACCGCACGGCACGCGAGGACGTTGTGAGCGACATAAATATATACATTTACTTTTTCATTTTTTTTGTTTGGTCTGCGTACAGCATAAATATAGGGGTCAGGGGTCTGAATTAATTTAGGGGTCTGGTCTGGGGTCTGAATGAATTTAGGGGTCTAGTCTGGGGTCCAAATTTATGGGTGTGGTATGGGGTCTAAATTAATTTAGGGGTCAGGTCTAGGGTCTAAATTAAGGTATCTGTCTGAATTCATTTATGTGTCTCCTCTCGGGTTTGAATTAATTTTGGCGCCTGGGTTGTGAACTAACATGGTATGGGGTCTGAATTAATTTAGAAATCTGGTCTGGGGTCTGAATTAATCTGAGGGCCTGGTCTAGGATCTGGGGTCTGAATTAAATTAAATGTCTGGTCTCAGTGTCTAAATTAATTTAGGAGTCTGAATCAGTTTAGGGGTCTAGTCTGGGGTCTAAATTAAATTAGGGGTCTAGTCTGGGGTCTAAATTAATTCTGCGGTTTGGTCTGAGGTCTGAATAAAATATAAACACCTGCGCTACTTCCTTACAGTCTGAGGTGCTCAATAAAAGCTGCACAATAGAACAACGCTAATCTGCCGACCAGAGAGTAGATTTACAAGTATAAACTATTTGCCCTATTATCACCTCTGAGTACAGACTATTAGCATTATGTGTAGACGCCGGTCTGGCATTTCCTAAAGTCTACGGTTCCTATAGGTGCTGAGTGTACAATACCCCGATAAGTAGAAGCTCGGTTGTCGGTGACTGAATGAAGAGCTCACCGGCCATAGGAGGGTCTCCTGGTATAAGCAGTCGGCATACTGACATGTACTGAATGAAGAGCTCCCCGGCCGGTGGAGGGTCTCCTGGTATAAGCAGTCGGCATACTGACATGTAAAAAACAAACGCAGGCTGGGAGGGCAAAAACATTTAATTTTAAGAAAGCCAATTTCCCCAGGATGAGGGCTGCAATTCAGGATATGGACTGGGAAGAACTAATGTCAAATAATGGAACAAATGATAAATGGGAGATTTTCAAATCTACTTTGAGTTATTATAGTGCAAAATTTATTCCTACAGGTAACAAGTATAAACGACTCAAATTAAACCCCACATGGCTTACACCTTCTGTGAAAGGGGCAATACATGACAAAAAAAGGGCATTTAAAAAATACAAATCTGAGGGTACAGCTGCAGCCTTTGTAATATATAAAGAGCTTAATAAAATCTGTAAAAATGTAATAAAATTAGCAAAAATACAAAATGAAAGGCAGGTGGCCAAGGATAGTAAAACAAATCCCAAAAAATTCTTCAAGCATATAAATGCAAAAAAGCCCAGGTCTGAACATGTAGGACCCCTAGATAATGGTAATGGGGAGTTGATCACAGGGGATCAAGAGAAGGCAGAGTTACTAAATGGGTTCTTTAGCTCTGTATATACAACTGAAGAAAGAGCAGCTGATGTAGCCGGTGCCAGTGCTGTTAATATATCAGTTGATATACTGTATTGGATGAATGTAGAGATGGTCCAAGCTAAATTAAATAAAATAAATGTGCACAAGGCCCCGGGACCAGATGGGTTACACCCTAGAATTCTTAAAGAGCTTAGTTCAGTTATTTCTGTCCCCCTTTTCATAATATTCAGAGAATCACTAGTGACTGGTATAGTGCCAAGGGACTGGCGCAGGGCAAATGTGGTGCCTATTTTCAAAAAGGGCTCTAGGTCTTCCCCGGGTAATTATAGACCAGTAAGCTTAACATCCATCGTGGGGAAAATGTTTGAGGGGCTATTGAGGGACTATATACAGGATTATGTGACAATAAATAGCATTATAAGTGACAGCCAGCACGGTTTTACTAAGGACAGAAGTTGTCAAACCAACCTAATCTGTTTTTATGAAGAGGTGAGCAGAAGCCTAGACAGAGGGGCCGCTGTGGATTTAGTGTTTTTGGACTTTGCAAAGGCATTTGACACTGTCCCCCATAGACGCCTAATGGGTAAATTAAGGACTATAGGTTTAGAAAATATAGTTTGTAATTGGATTGAGAATTGGCTCAAGGACCGTATCCAGA
The DNA here is from genome assembly GCF_050947455.1 of Rhinoderma darwinii. Taxonomy (NCBI): domain Eukaryota; kingdom Metazoa; phylum Chordata; class Amphibia; order Anura; family Rhinodermatidae; genus Rhinoderma; species Rhinoderma darwinii. The sequence goes on from NW_027463810.1 coordinate 72,385, forward strand.
GAGTTGTGGTCAATGATTCCTTCTCTGAATGGTCACCGGTTATAAGTGGTGTACCCCAGGGTTCAGTGCTGGGACCCCTATTATTCAACTTATTTATTAATGATATAGAGGATGGGATTAATAGCACGATTTCTATTTTTGCAGATGACACCAAGCTATGTAATATAGTTCAGACTATGGAAGATGTTCATGAATTACAGGCAGATTTAAACAAACTAAGTGTTTGGGCGTCCACTTGGCAGATGAAGTTTAATGTAGATAAATGTAAAGTTATGCATCTGGGTACCAACAACCTGCATGCATCATATGTCCTAGGGGGAGCTACACTGGCGGATTCACTTGTTGAGAAGGATCTGGGTGTACTTGTAAATCATAAACTCAATAACAGCATGCAGTGTCAGTCAGCTGCTTCAAAGGCCAGCAGGATATTGTCGTGTATTAAAAGAGGCATGGACTCGCGGGACAGGGATGTAATATTACCACTTTACAAAGCATTAGTGAGGCCTCATCTAGAATATGCAGTCCAGTTCTGGGCTCCAGTTCATAGAAAGGATGCCCTGGAGTTGGAAAAAATACAAAGAAGAGCAACAAAGCTAATAAGGGGCATGGAGAATTTAAGTTATGAGGAAAGATTGAAAGAATTAAACCTATTTAGCCTTGAAAAAAGACGACTAAGGGGGGACATGATTAACTTATATAAATATATTAATGGCACATACAAAAAATATGGTGAAATCCTGTTCCTTGTAAAACCCCCTCAAAAAACAAGGGGGCACTCCCTCCGTCTGGAGAAAAAAAGGTTCAAGCTGCAGAGGCGACAAGGCTTCTTTACAGTAAGAACTGTGAATTTATGGAATAGTCTACCGCAGGAGCTGGTCACAGCAGGGACAGTAGATGGCTTTAAAAAAGGGTTAGATAATTTCCTAGAACAAAAAAATATTAGCTCCTATGTGTAGAAATTTTTCCTTCCCTTCCCTTCCCTTGGTTGAACTTGATGGACATGTGTCTTTTTTCAGCCGTACTAACTATGTAACTATGTAATAGCTCCCCGGCCGGTAGAGGGTCTCCTGGTATAAGCAGACATGTACTGAATGAAGAGCTCCCCGGCCGGTGGAGGGTCTCCTGGTATAAGCAGTCGGCATACTGACGTACTAAATGAAGAGCTCCCCGGCCGGTGGAGGGTCTCCTGGTATAAGCAGTCGGCGTACTGACATGTACTGAATGAAGAGTTCCCTGGCCGGTGGAGCGTCTCCTGGTATAAGCAGTCGGTGTACTGACATGTACTGAATGAAGAGCTCCCCGGCCGGTGGAGGGTCTTCTGGTATAAGCAGTCGGCATACTGACATGTACTGAATGAACAGCTCCCCGGCCGGTGGAGGGTCTCCTGGTATAAGTAGTCGGCATACTGACATGTACTGAATGAAGAGCTCCCCGGCCGGTGGAGTGTCTCCTGGTATAAGCAGTCGGCATACTGACGTACTGAATGAAGAGCTCCCCGGCCGGTGGAGGGTCTCCTGGTATAAGCAGTCGGCGTACTGACATATACTGAATGAAGAGCTCCCTGGCCGGTGGAGCGTCTCCTGGTATAAGCAGTCGGTGTACTGACATGTACTGAATGAAGAGCTCCCCGGCCGGTGGAGGGTCTCCTGGTATAAGCAGTCGGCATACTGACATGTACTGAATGAAGAGCTCCCCGGCCGGTGGAGGGTCTCCTGGTATAAGCAGTCGGCATACTGACATGTACTGAATGAAGAGCTCCCCGGCCGGTGGAGGGTCTCCTGGTATAAGCAGTCGGCATACTGACATGTACTGAATGAAGAGCTCCCCGGCCGGTGGAGGGTCTCCTGGTATAAGCAGTCGGCATACTGACATGTACTGAATGAAGAGCTCCCCAGCCGGTGGAGGGTCTCCTGGTATAAGCAGTCGGCATACTGACGTACTGAATGAAGAGCTCCCCGGCCGGTGGAGGGTCTCCTGGTATAAGCAGTCGGCGTACTGACATGTACTGAATGAAGAGCTCCCTGGCCGGTGGAGCGTCTCCTGGTATAAGCAGTCGGTGTACTGACATGTACTGAATGAAGAGCTCCCCGGCCGGTGGAGGGTCTTCTGGTATAAGCAGTCGGCATACTGACATGTACTGAATGAAGAGCTCCCCGGCCGGTGGAGGGTCTCCTGGTATAAGCAGTCGGCATACTGACATGTACTGAATGAAGAGCTCCCCGGCCGGTGGAGGGTCTCCTGGTATAAGCAGTCGGCATACTGACATGTACTGAATGAAGAGCTCCCTGGCCGGTGGAGGGTCTCCTGGTATAAGCAGTCGGCATACTGACATGTACTGAATGAAGAGCTCCCCGGCCGGTGGAGGGTCTCCTGGTATAAGCAGTCGGCATACTGACATGTACTGAATGAAGAGCTCCCCGGCCGGTGGAGGGTCTCCTGGTATAAGCAGTCGGCATACTGACATGTACTGAATGAAGAGCTCCCCGGCCGGTGGAGGGTCTCCTGGTATAAGCAGTCGGCATACTGACATGTACTGAATGAAGAGCTCCCCGGCCGGTGGAGGGTCTCCTGGTATAAGCAGTCGGCATACTGACATGTACTGAATGAAGAGCTCCCCGGCCGGTGGAGGGTCTCCTGGTATAAGCAGTCGGCATACTGACATGTACTGAATGAAGAGCTCCCCGGCCGGTGGAGGGTCTCCTGGTATAAGCAGTCGGCGTACTGACATGTACTGAATGAAGAGCTCCCCGGCCGGTGGAGGGTCTCCTGGTATAAGCAGTCGGTGTACTGACATGTACTGAATGAAGAGCTCCCCGGCCGGTGGAGGGTCTCCTGGTATAAGCAGTCGGTGTACTGACATGTACTGAATGAAGAGCTCCCCGGCCGGTGGAGGGTCTTCTGGTATAAGCAGTCGGTGTACTGACATGTACTGAATGAAGAGCTCCCCGGCCGGTGGAGGGTCTCCTGGTATAAGCAGTCGGCATACTGACATGTACTGAATGAAGAGCTCCCCGGCCGGTGGAGGGTCTCCTGGTATAAGCAGTCGGCGTACTGACATGTACTGAATGAAGAGCTCCCTGGCCGGTGGAGCGTCTCCTGGTATAAGCAGTCGGTGTACTGACATGTACTGAATGAAGAGCTCCCCGGCCGGTGGAGGGTCTCCTGGTATAAGCAGTCGGTGTACTGACATGTACTGAATGAAGAGCTCCCCGGCCGGTGGAGGGTCTCCTGGTATAAGCAGTCGGCATACTGACGTACTGAATGAAGAGCTCCCCGGCCGGTGGAGGGTCTCCTGGTATAAGCAGTCGGCGTACTGACATGTACTGAATGAAGAGCTCCCCGGCCGGTGGAGCGTCTCCTGGTATAAGCAGTCGGTGTACTGACATGTACTGAATGAAGAGCTCCCCGGCCGGTGGAGGGTCTTCTGGTATAAGCAGTCGGCATACTGACATGTACTGAATGAAGAGCTCCCCGGCCGGTGGAGGGTCTCCTGGTATAAGCAGTCGGCATACTGACATGTACTGAATGAAGAGCTCCCCGGCCGGTGGAGGGTCTCCTGGTATAAGCAGTCGGCGTACTGACATGTACTGAATGAAGAGCTCCCTGGCCGGTGGAGGGTCTCCTGGTATAAGCAGTCGGCATACTGACATGTACTGAATGAAGAGCTCCCCGGCCGGTGGAGGGTCTCCTGGTATAAGCAGTCGGCATACTGACATGTACTGAATGAAGAGCTCCCCGGCCGGTGGAGGGTCTCCTGGTATAAGCAGTCGGCATACTGACATGTACTGAATGAAGAGCTCCCCGGCCGGTGGAGGGTCTCCTGGTATAAGCAGTCGGCATACTGACATGTACTGAATGAAGAGCTCCCCAGCCGGTGGAGGGTCTCCTGGTATAAGCAGTCGGCATACTGACGTACTGAATGAAGAGCTCCCCGGCCGGTGGAGGGTCTCCTGGTATAAGCAGTCGGCGTACTGACATGTACTGAATGAAGAGCTCCCTGGCCGGTGGAGCGTCTCCTGGTATAAGCAGTCGGTGTACTGACATGTACTGAATGAAGAGCTCCCCGGCCGGTGGAGGGTCTTCTGGTATAAGCAGTCGGCATACTGACATGTACTGAATGAAGAGCTCCCCGGCCGGTGGAGGGTCTCCTGGTATAAGCAGTCGGCATACTGACATGTACTGAATGAAGAGCTCCCCGGCCGGTGGAGGGTCTCCTGGTATAAGCAGTCGGCATACTGACGTACTGAATGAAGAGCTCCCCGGCCGGTGGAGGGTCTCCTGGTATAAGCAGTCGGCGTACTGACATATACTGAATGAAGAGCTCCCTGGCCGGTGGAGCGTCTCCTGGTATAAGTAGTCGGTGTACTGACATGTACTGAATGAAGAGCTCCCCGGCCGGTGGAGGGTCTCCTGGTATAAGCAGTCGGCATACTGACATGTACTGAATGAAGAGCTCCCCGGCCGGTGGAGGGTCTCCTGGTATAAGCAGTCGGCATACTGACATGTACTGAATGAAGAGCTCCCCGGCCGGTGGAGGGTCTCCTGGTATAAGCAGTCGGCATACTGACATGTACTGAATGAAGAGCTCCCCGGCCGGTGGAGGGTCTCCTGGTATAAGCAGTCGGCATACTGACATGTACTGAATGAAGAGCTCCCCGGCCGGTGGAGGGTCTCCTGGTATAAGCAGTCGGCATACTGACATGTACTGAATGAAGAGCTCCCCGGCCGGTGGAGGGTCTCCTGGTATAAGCAGTCGGCATACTGACATGTACTGAATGAAGAGCTCCCCGGCCGGTGGAGGGTCTCCTGGTATAAGCAGTCGGCATACTGACATGTACTGAATGAAGAGCTCCCCGGCCGGTGGAGGGTCTCCTGGTATAAGAAGTCGGCATACTGACATGTACTGAATGAAGAGCTCCCCGGCCGGTGGAGGGTCTCCTGGTATAAGCAGTCGGTGTACTGACATGTACTGAATGAAGAGCTCCCCGGCCGGTGGAGGGTCTCCTGGTATAAGCAGTCAGCATACTGACATGTACTGAATGAAGAGCTCCAGAGTTACCAGAGTGATATCATTCAGTACATGTTGCTATGCCGACTGCTTATACCAGGAGACCCTCCACCGGCCGGGGAGCTCTTCATTCAGATACCAACAACTGAGCTTCTACTTATCGGAGTATTGTACATACAGCACCTATAGGAACCGTGGACTTTAGGAAATACGGTCTGAACTAATGGAGGGGTCTGCTTTGGGGTCAGAATTAATTTTGAGGTCTGGGTTCTGAACTCATTTTTGGGGTCTGGTACGGGATCTAAATTAATTTTGGCATCTGGGTTCTGAACTAATTTTAGAGGATGGTCTGGAGTCTGAATTAATTTAGGGGTCTGGGATCTGAATTAATTTAGGGGTCTAGGAGTCTGAATTAGATTAGGGGTCTGGTCTGGTGTCTAAATGAATTAAGGGGTATGGTCGGTGGTCTTAATTTTGGGGTCTAGTCTAGGGGTATGAATGAATTTAGTTTCCTGGTCTGGGGTCTGAATAAATATAGGGTCTAAATTAATTTTGGGTTTTGAGGTCTGTTCTAAATTCTGATTTAATCTATAGGGGTCTGATCTGGGGTCTGAATTAATCTATGGATCTGGTCTGTGGTGTGAATTAGTTTAGGGGTCTGTCGATTCATTATTCTGCTTACAAGCGTCCCATATGAATGGCACACTCGGCCGCCGCTGCATTCAATTCTATGGGGCTGCAGAAGATGGTGCTCGGCAGCCCCATAGAAATGAATGGAGCGGTGGCCGAGCACGCGCTGAACGGGTCCCCCAGGATCGGCAAGGTAAGCCTGTTCTCGTAATAAGTGGAGGTCCCAGCGGTCTGACCCCCAACGATCAGATATTTATCACCGATCCTGTGGATAGGTGACAAATAATGACTATGGAAAAACCTTGTCAACAATCAAAGTGCACATTACTGCATTGTAAGACTGAGTGACCAAAGATCGTTCCCCATAGCCACCAAAATGGCGGACTATAGTTACAACTTCTTGTCGCAGACCAGGCTACTTGGACAGTTTTGTTGCATTAGCATACGAGGGTCAGGGGACCCAAATAGATCAGCAATCACATGATCGCCATGGCAAGATCTGGATGTTCTTTTACCCCGATCAGCTCTGATTGGGATAAAGGGCAATGCCATTTACAGAGGGAATGTAAAAATTAGATTACGGAAAAATTTAAGTGTCCCCGAAAGCTATTTTGACCTTATGGGAATACAATAAAAAAAAAGGGAAAAACATCCTCACAAACCTTACTGATAACACTAGTATCGATCGTAATCCCACATATAATATATATATAAAAATAATACATTGGTGGATATAAAAAAAATATATAATACAATTTTAAAAATAAATGAATACATTAGTGAATATAGAAAAAAAGATACAATAAAAATGTAAAAAAATATGAAAAAATAAGATATTGATATATTGGTGAATACAGAAAAATAATGGTTAAAAAAAAGAATTTTTTTTAACAATAAATACATTGGTGAATATAATAAACTACAATAAAAATCAAATAAAGTGAAAAAAATAAAAATTAATACATTGGTGAATATATAAAAAAAAGGTAATAAAAATCTAAAAAGTGAAACAAAATTGACACATTGGTGAATATAAAAAACGATACGCTAAAAATAATAAACACATTGGTGAATACAGAAAAAAATACAATAAAAATAAAAAACCATCAAAAACAATCTACATGGGTGAAAATATAAAACTATATAAAAAAAAACAAACAAGTAAAAAAGACATTAAAAATAATAAAAGACAAAAAGTAAACAAAAAGAGAATGATGTCGTTTCTCTGCTCCCGGCATGCAGTGCGCGGCTATAGATACAGGTACGGTATATATTACATAGGTGTAGGCCCCGCACATCGCTGCTCTTATTGTATTGACAGGGTCTCCCAGCCTCTCATCAGTCCCATGTAACACTGGGCGGCCTCCACACCCGCACATACCTGCCGGTCTACAGCCAGGACCTGCTCCCAGTCTCCACTATCACATCCCCGCCACCCGGGAGCGGAGAAGACCCCGAAAGACGCGGAGAGCACTGCGCATGCGCGAGGGACCACACAAGGAGCGCACTGCGCACTGTTCACCGTTCGGGTGGTTACCTGGGAAACCGGGATGCTTAATATGACGTCATGTAAAAGTTAGTGGCGGCCATGATTGACCAGGGAACAAGGGCGACTGTTCGGTGTAGCGGGGGCAGCGAGCGGCATGCGTTTATTTTATGGCTTGCTGGAATCATTTAAAAAAGAAAAATCTATGAATAAAAATGGAGGAAGATGCAGCGTCTCTACTGGGGGAGAGGGCAACAGATCTAAAGGGGTATTCCCTGAATGATCAACTATGCACAGGATAGGTGATCATTTTCTGATCGCTGGACCCCCACGAACAGCATTCCTGAATCCCTAGATCCTCCTCACTGCAATGCCCCCATAATGCCCCCGCAAAGTATAATTCCCCCATAATGCCCCCGCAAAGTATAATTCCCCCATAATGCCCCCGCAAAGTATAATTCCCCCCTAGTGCCCCCGCAGAGTATAATGCCCCCGCAAAGTATAATTCCCCCATAATGCCCCCGCAAAGTATAATTCCCCCATAGTGCCCCCGCAGAGTATAATGCCCCCATAGTGGTCTCCACATAGTATAATGTCTCCATATCTGCCCCCACACAGTATAATGCTCCCATAGTGCCCCTCACACAGTATAATGCCCCTATAGTGCCCCCAAACAGTATAATGCCCCCATAACTGCCCTCCACACAGTATAATGCCCCCATAACTGCCCTCCACACAGTATAATGCCCCCATATCTGTCCCCACACAGTATAATGCCCCCATAACTGCCCTCCACACAGTATAAATGCCCCATAACTGCCCTCCACACAGTATAATGCCCCCACACAGTATAATGCCCCCATAACTGCCTCCACACAGTATAATGCCCCCACACAGTATAATGCCCCCATAACTGCCTCCACACAGTATAATGAGCCCATAACTGCCTCCACCCAGTATAATGTCCCCATAACTGCCCTCCACACAGTATAATGCCCCCATAACTGCCCTCCACACAGTATAATGCCCCCATAACTGCCCTCCACACAGTATAATGCCCCCATAACTGCCTCCACACAGTATAATGCCCTATAACTGCCCTCCACACAGTATAATGCCCCCATAACTGCCCTCCACACAGTATAATGCCCCCATAACTGTCCTCCACACAGTATAATGCCCCCATAACTGCCTCCACACAGTATAATGCCCCCATAACTGCCTCCACACAGTATAATGCCCCCATAGCTGCCTCCACACAGTATAATGCCCCCATAACTGCCCTCCACACAGTATAATGCCCCCATAACTGCATCCACACAGTATAATGCCCCCATAACTGCCTCCCACACAGTATAATGCCCCCATAACTGCCCTCCACACAATATAATCCCCCATAGTTGTCCTCCACACAGTATAATGCCCCCATAACTGTCCTCCACACAGTATAATGCCCCCATAACTGCCCTCCACACAGTATAATCCCCCCATAACTGCCCCCACACAGTATAATGCCCCCATAACTGCCTCCACACAGTATAATGAGCCCATAACTGCCTCCACACAGTATAATGTCCCCATAACTGCCCTCCACACAGTATAATGCCCCCATAACTGCCCTCCACACAGTATAATGCCCCCATAACTGCCCTCCACACAGTATAATGCCCCCATAACTGCCTCCACACAGTATAATGCCCTATAACTGCCCTCCACACAGTATAATGCCCTATAACTGCCCTCCACACAGTATAATGCCCTATAACTGCCCTCCACACAGTATAATGCCCCCATAACTGCCCTCCACACAGTATAATGCCCCCATAACTGCCCTCCACACAGTATAATGCCCCCATAACTGCCCCCACACAGTATAATGCCCCTATAACTGCCCTCCACACAGTATAATGCCCCATAACTGCCTCCACACAGTATAATGCCCCCATAACTGCCCTCCACACAGTATAATGCCCCTATAACTGGCTCCACACAGTATAATGCCCCCATAACTGTCCACACAGTATAATGCCCCATAACTGCCCCCACACAGTATAATGCCCCCATAACTGCCCTCCACACAGTATAATGCCCTCATAACTGCCCTCCACACAGTATAATGCCCCCATAACTGCCCTCCACACAGTATAATGCCCCCATATCTGTCCCCACACAGTATAATGCCCCCATAACTGCCCTCCACACAGTATAAATGCCCCATAACTGCCCTCCACACAGTATAATGCCCCCATAACTGTCCTCCACACAGTATAATGCCCCCATAACTGCCCTCCACACAGTATAATGCCCCCATAGCTGCCTCCACACAGTATAATGCCCCCATAACTGCCTCCACACAGTATAATGCCCCATAACTGCCTCCACACAGTATAATGAGCCCATAACTGCCTCCACACAGTATAATGTCCCCATAACTGCCCTCCACACAGTATAATGCCCCTATAACTGCCCTCCACACAGTATAATGCCCCATAACTGACCCCACACAGTATAATGCCCCCATAACTGCCCTCCACACAGTATAATGCCCCTATAACTGGCTCCACACAGTATAATGCCCCCATAACTGTCCACACAGTATAATGACCCCATAGCTGCCTCTACACAGTATAATGCCCCCATAGCTGCCTCTAAACAGTATAATGCCCCCATAACTGCCCTCCACACAGTATACTGCTCCCATAGTGCCCCTCACACAGTATAATGCCCCCATAACTGCCCTCCACACAGTATAATGACCCCATAGCTGCCTCCACACAGTATACTGCTCCCATAGTGTCCCCAAACAGTATAATGCCCCCATTGCTGCCCCCACAGTTTAATGCCCCCATAACTGCCCGCCACACAGTATAATGCCCCTATTGCCGCCCCCGCATAGTATAATGCCCCATAGTGGTCTTCACATGGTATAATACCCCCACACAGTATAATGCCCCCACACAGTATAATGTCCCATAGTGGTCTCCACATGGTATAATGTCTCCATAGCTGCCCCCACACAGTATAATGCCCCCACAGCTGCCCCCGCACAGTATAATGCCCCCACACAGTATAATGCTCCCCTAGCTGCCCCCACACAGTATAGTGCTTCCATAGCTGCCTCCACACAGTATAATGCCTCCATAGTACCCCCCACACAGTATAATGCCCCGATAGCTGCCCCCTCATACCCAGTATAGTGCCCCCATAGCTGCCCCTACACTCAGTATGCCTTCAGATTGCTTAATATAAAAAAATACTTTGTTCCTACTTTGTGGAGGAGATCCCTCTGTTGCTCCTCCAGGCTGTGCTCTGTGTGGGTTGGCACAGACGGCTTTGCACAGTAAATGGTGGAGCAGGGAGTTAACGGCTCACCAGTGGATTCAACTGTATCTGCGTCCGGAAGATGCAGTTGCCACCGGGCCATACTACCAGCCGCCCGGGACAGCGGGACACTGCCCAGAATCCTTGACTGAGCCACTGGGTCCGGGACAGATGGGAGGCATAACATAATATAACATCAGCACACTGATTCGGTACGGCCACATCCCCCCCGTATCCACATTGTAATGAGCGCAGACGTTTCTGACAAGAGGCTGACGGAGTCTCCATTATTTAATCTGCGCACGTCCTGAAAGCCCGGGAAACGAGCGCAAACGCAGATTACCACGGACAAGTAGCATCACATGACCCTTCACCTCCTCAATAGCGACCACGGCATCTAAGCCGTTAGAAAGAGGGTGGCGGGGACGTGGCCTGGTCATGTAGCTGCTGAGCTCCTCTGCACTGAAACCTAAATCGGCTCAAATAATCCTACCCTGCAAACTTCTCCTTCTGAGCATCCCTGACGTGGTGGCAAGAAAGGACTCACCCTTGATCCCACGGAACTTCTCAAGTCGGCCTGCTTCTATTGATAGGGCCGACACAGACGCGACACGTGCCTTCGCCATTCTGAGTGTAATGACGGGGTAGGGAGACAGACAGGTGAGCCCTAATCTACCCGCCACTCAGTCCCTGCCTACTTGCAACGGCCCGTCCTAGGCGACGGCGTACAACTGGGCGACGGTCCCTACGCTCAATAAGTGCACGACAGACAAACAGACAAGGGTACACAGAAGCTAAGGGAAATGGGGCAGTTGCCCACGGCAACACAGTGAGCAACAAGAGTAGTGAACGAGCCGAGTCAAACCAGGAGTGCACGAGGTACAAATCGCAGAGCAGGAGCGTAGTCAGTAAAGCCAGGGTCAAAAATGAAGCAAGGTCAATAATCATAGCAGGAGCAGCAGAGCCAGGAAACAGAAAAGAATCACAGGCAAAGGAGAAGCAGGAAATGAAGGTATAAATAGACAGAGGGCGAGAGCTAGCTCCGTCTGGCCAGGCTGTGATAGGCTCTCCCACTCCTCAGCCTCCCAGCCTGACTGGTAGAAGATTGTGTCACTCTCTCAGACTTAGGAGCAGGTGCAGACTGATTACCCACGGGCGTCGACACAGAAGCTGTGTCTGGCAGATCCTTTACAGTACCCCTCCTTTTAAGACGGGCCACTGGACCCTTTCTGGGTGGACCTGGCTTATTGGGGAAGCGAAGATGGAACCTCCTGAGCAATACCCCAGCGTGAACATCCCGGGCGGGTACCCAAGTCCTCTCCTCAGGCCCGTATCTCCAATGGACCAGGTACTGGAGGGAGCCTTGGACCATCCTGCTGTCCACAATCTTGGCCACCTCGAATTTTACCCCTTCAGGGGTGAGAACAGGGACCGGAGGTTTCCTCGAGGGAGCCAAGGACGGGGAGCAGCGTTTAAGGAGGGAGGCATGAAACACGTCGTGTACTCGAAAAGACGAAGACGGGGGTAACTCCAGTCGGAACGAGACAGGGTTAAGGACTTCAGTTACCTTGTATGGCCCTATATATCGGGGAGCAAATTTTTTGGACGGGACTTTAAGGCGCAAATTTTTAGAAGATAGCCACACCAGATCCCCGACCACAAACAAGGGGTTAGCAGAACGTCTTCTATCTGCCTGAGTCTTTTGTATGCTCTGGGACGCCTCTAGGCCCAGACTGTGCACAGTTCCTGATGAACGACATCTACCTCGGGGTGGTGGAACTACCAGGTGAAACGGAGGAGAACCGTGGATTAAACCCAAAATTACAGAAAAAGGGGGAGACCTCTGACGAGTTACTGACCCGGTTATTAAGGGAAAATTCGGCGAGGGGAATGAAGGAGACCCAATCATATTGACAGTCAGAGATAAAACTCATTAAATATTGTTCTAGAGACTGATTAGTCCTCTCAGTTTGGCCATTAGTTTCAGGATGGAAGGCCGAGGAGAAGGACAGATCAATCTCCAACTTTTTACAGAAGGCTCTCCAAAACAATGAAACAAATTGTACCCCTCTGTCAGAAACAATATTGACAGGAACCCCATGGAGACGCAGGATGTGTTTGACAAACAAGGTAGCTAACGTCTTAGCATTGGGTAGTTTCTTGAGGGGCACAAAGTGGCACATCTTACTGAAACGGTCTACTACAACCCACACCACCGACTTGCCTTGAGATGGAGGCAAATCGGTGATAAAATCCATGGAGATATGGGTCCAAGGTCTCTGGGGAATGGGCAAAGAACATAGTAAGCCCGCTGGTCGGGACCTGGGAGTCTTGGACCTAGCACAAATTTCACAAGCGGCGACGTAGGCCTTAACGTCTTTAAGCAACCCAGGCCACCAATAGTTTCTGGCAATGAGATGCTTGGTACCCAGGATGCCTGGATGGCCAGATAGTGCAGAGTCATGATTTTCCCTGAGTACTCTTAGCCAGAATTGGAGGGGAACAAACAGCTTTTTCTCAGGAAGGTTCCCGGGAGCTGAACCTTGATCAGCCGCAATTTCGGAGACGAAGTCAGAATCAACAGAGGAAATGATTATACCTGGAGGCAACACACATGCAGGATCTTCCTCCGAAGGAGGGCTGGCCATGAAGCTACGCAACAGTGCATCAGCCTTAATATTTTTAGACCCAGCCCTATAGGTGACCAAAAAGTTAAATCTATTAAAAAATAACGGTTTTGCCTCCGGGCAGATTCTAAGAAAACCAGATTCTTGTGGTCGGTAAGGACCGTTACCTGGTGCCTAGCCCCCTCCAGGAAGTGGCGCCACTCTTCAAATGCCCATTTAATGGCTAAGAGTTCGCGGTTGCCAATATCATAGTTACTCTCAGTGGGCGAGAACTTCCTGGAGAAGTAGGCACAGGGACAGAGATGGGTGAGGGACCTGGTACCCTGGGACAAGACAGCACCCACTCCCACCTCGGAGGCGTCAACCTCCACGATGAATGGCTCCATTTGGTTAGGCTGAATCAGCACAGGGGCCGAGATAAAGCACTTCTTAAGGACCTCAAAAGCCTGGACCGCCTCTGGAGGCCAGTGGAGGAGGTCAGCACCTTTGCGAGTAAGATCCGTAAGAGGCTTAGCGATGACCGAGAAGTTAGCAATAAATCTCCTGTAATAATTAGCAAACCACAGGAAGGACTGTAACGCCTTCAGGGAGGCAGGTTGGACCCATTCAGCCACAGCCTGAACCTTGGCAGGGTCCATGCGGAATTCATGAGGAGTGAGGATTTGACCCAAAAATGGTATCTCCTGCACCCCAAACACACATTTTTCGGTTTTAGCAAAGTTTGTTTTCCCGAAGGGCCTGGAGCACCTTCCTGACATGCTCAATGTGGGAGGACCAATCCTTGGAAAACACAAGTATGTCATCAAGGTACACTACAAGAAATGCCCCCAGGTAGTCTCTTAAAATCTCATTTATTAAATTCTGGAAGACAGCGGGAGCATTACACAACCCAAAGGGCATGACGAGGTATTCGAAATGACCTTCGGGCGTGTTAAACGCAGTCTTCCACTCATCCCCCTCTTTGATGCGGATAAGGTTATAAGCCCCCCCGTAGATCAAACTTAGAGAACCATTGGGCCCCCTGAACCTGATTGAAGAGATCAGGAATCAAAGGAAGGGGATACTTGTTCCTTACAGTGACCTTATTCAAGTTCCGGTAGTCGATGCACGGCCTAAGACCACCATCCTTCTTCCCTACGAAGAAGAAGCCAGCACCTACCAGAGAAGTAGAGGGGCGAATGTAACCCTTGGCCAGGCATTCCTAGATATACTCTCTCATGGCTTCACGTTCGGGACAAGAGAGATTAAATATCCTACCCTTAGGGAGCTTAGCTCCTGGTACCAAATCGATTGCGCAATCGAATTCTCTATGAGGAGGTAACACTTTGGAGGCCTTTTTAGAAAAAACATCAGCGAAGTCCTGAATAAACTCAGGTAGAGTGTTCACCACCTCAGGGAGAGAGATAAAATTAACAGAAAAACATGACGTCATGCATTCATTACCCCATTTGGTAAGATCCCCAGTATTCCAGTTAAACGTGGGATTATGCATCTGCAACCAGGGAAGGCCTAAAACCAAATCGGACGATAATCCCTGCATCACCAGTACAGAGCACTGCTCCAAATGCTTATTCTTACGCCCAGGACAGTTGTTCACTTGATGCTTGTCATCCCCACAGTAGAAGCAGAGACCATTCTTCCTGCGGAACTCTCTACGTTGTTGGGGGGACACGGAGGCCCCGAGTTGCATAGGTTCATCCGAGTTTTCCGTGGAAGAATGAAGCAACGGAACCTCGGGAGCCATCATGGGGGAGTAAGAGGAGAAGGCACAAAAACGTTCAAGTCGTCGTTCCCTGAGACGTCGGTCAAGTCGTACCGCTAAAGGCATAACCTGATCTAGGGAGTCAGCAGAGGGATAGCTAACTAGCAGGTCTCTCAGGGCGTTCGACAGACCCAATCTAAACTGGCACCTCAAGGCAGGGTCATTCCACCGAGAAGCTACACACCACTTCCTAAAGTCAGAACAGTACTACTCAACGGGTCTCTTACCCTGACGTAAGGTCACCAGCTGACTCTCGGCAAAGGCAGTCTTGTCAGTCTCATCATAAATGAGCTCGAGAGCAGAAAAGAAAAGATCAACGGAGGAAAGTTCAGGGGCGTCAGGAGCCAAGGAGAAGGCCCATTCTTGGGGCCCGTCCTGGAGCCGGGACATAATTATACCCACCTGCTGGCTCTCAGAACATGAGGAGTGGGGCTTTAAGCGAAAATAGAGTCTACAACTCTCCCGAAAGGAGAAAAAAGTCTTCCGGTCCCCTAAGAACCGGTCAGGCAATTTGAGGTGGGGTTCAAGAGGTGAGGTGGGGGGCACTACCAGGGAAGCATCACGCAGATTGTCCCTCTGAGCCAGGGCCTGGACCTGTAGGGAGAGGCCCAGAATCTGCTGAGCCAGGGTCTCAAGGGGGTCCATAGATGTGTCAGGGACCAGGGTAGACTAGGTATATGGGCCAGTGATTATGTAATGACAAGGTAGGGAGACAGACAGGTGAGCCCTAATCTACCCGCCACTCAGTCCCTGCCTACTTGCAACGACCCGTCCTAAGCGACGGTCCCTACGCTCAGTAAGTGCAAGACAGACAAAACAGACAGGGGTACACAGAAGCTAGGGAAACGGGGCAGCTGCCCACGGAGACACCGTGAGCAACAAGAGTGGTGAACGAGCCGAGTCAAACCAGGAGTGAGCGAGGTACAAAACGCTGAGCAGGAGAGTGGTCAGAAAGCCAAGGTCAATAACAAGCAGAGGATCAGTAGTACAAGCAGCAGCAGCAAGCCAGGAAACAAGCATAGAAGAATCACAGGCAAAGGAGGAACAGGAAAGGCAGGTATAGACAGTGGGCGGGAACTAGCTCCGTCTGGCCCGGCTGTGATAGGCTCTCCCACTCCTAAGCCTGCCATCCTGAGTGGTGGAAGATGGAGTCAGTCTCAAAGACATAGGAGCAGGTGCAGACTGATTGCCCACAGGCGTCGACACAGAACCTGTGTCTGGCAAATCCTTTTCAGGGTGATTCTAAAACCGGGAAACACAGCATAATAATTAGAGATCTGTCTTGTTATGGTGGCACAAGCTGGTCACCACATATTGGAATATCTATAGAAAAACTACAATTTTCACTCTGCAATATCGAGTGCACATTAATTTCTGCAAAACACCTGCGGGGTTAAAATGCTCGCAACACCCCTAGGTGAACACCTTGAGGGGTGTAGTTTCCAAAATGGGGTCACTTCTGGCGGGTTTCCGCTGTTTTGGTTTCACAGGCGCTTTGCAAATGCGACAGTGCCCAGAAACCAATCCAGCAAAATCTGCACTCCAAAAGCGAAATGGCTCTCCTTCCCTTCTGAGCCCGCTGTGTGCCCAAAAAGCAGTTTTTGACCACATATGGGGTATTACCGTACTCGGGAGAAATTGCTTTAGAAATGTTGGGGTGCCTTTTCTCCTTTATTTTTTGAGAAAATGAAAAGCTACGTCTTATTGGAAAAAAAAGTAATTTTTATTTTTACTGCCCAATTCAAATAAAATCTATGAAACACCTGTGGGATCAAAATGCTCACTACACCCCTAGATTAATTCCTCAAGTAATATCCCAAATGGAGTCCCTTTTGGGTAGTTTTCTCTGTACCGCTACCTTAGAGGCTTTGCAGAAGCGACATGGTGTCAAGAAACCAATCCAGCAATCTGTGCTCCAAAAACCAAATGGCGCTCCTTCTCTTCTGAGCCTTGCCATGTGCCCAAACAGCAGTTTATGACCACATATGGGGTATTTCTGTACTCCAGAGAAGTTGCTTTACAAAAGTTGGGGTTCTTTTTTTCCTTTATTTGTTGAGAAAATGAAAAATTGTGAGCTAAATCGACGTCTTATTGAAGAAAAAGGATTGTTTTTATTTTCACAGCCCATTTCTAATAAAATCGATGAAACACCTGTGGGGTCAAAATGCTCACTACACCCATAGATGAATTCCTCAAGGGGTGTAGTTTCCTACATGGAGTCACTTTTTGGGTGTTTTCTCTGTTTTGGTCCTTCAGGGGGTTTGCAAATGCGGCATTGCCGCCGCGACCATTCCTGATAAATTTGAGGACCATAAGCCAAATGGTGCTCTTCCCCTTCTAAGCCCTGCCGTGTGTCCAAACAGCCGTTTATTAGATGTGGGGTATTGTTTTACTCGGGAGAAATTGGTTTACAAATGTGGCAATGCTTTTTCTCCTTTAGTCCTTGTGGAAATTAGAAAAAATTAAGCTAAGCCTACATTTTCTTTGAAAGAATGTGGATTTTCATTTTCACAGCCTACTTCCAATAATTTCTGCAAAAAACCTGCGGGGTCAAAATGCTCACTATACACCTAGATCATTTCCGTGAGGGGTGCAGTTTCCCAAATGGGGTCACTTGTGGGGGGATTTCCACTGTTTTGGCACCGCAAGAGCCCTTCAACCCTGACATGGTGCCTAAAATATATCCTAATAACAAGGAGGCCCCAAAATCCTCTAGGTGCTCCTTTGCTTCTGAGGCCGGTGTTTCAGTCCATTAGGACACTACGGCCACATGTGGGATATTTCTAAAAACTGCAGAACCTGGGCAATAAATATTGAGTTGCATTTCTCTGGTAAAACCTTCTGTGTTACAAAAAAAATGGATTAAAAATTAACTTCTGAAAAAAAAAAAAACATTTGTAAACTTCACCTCTACTTTGGTTTAATTCCTGTGAAAAGTCTAAAGGGTTAAGAAGCTTTCTAAATGCTGTTTTGAATACTTTGAGGGGTGCAGTTTTTAAAATGGGGTGACTTATTGGGAGTTTATAATATATAAGGCCCTAAAAGTCACTTCACAACTGAACTGGCCCCTGTAAAAAATAGCCTTTTGGAATTTTCTTGAAAATGTGAGAAATTGCTGCTAAAGTTCTAAGCCTTGTAACGTCCTAGAAAAATAAAAGGATGTTCAAAAAATGATGCCAATCTAATGTAGACATATGGGGGATGTTAATTAGCGACTATTTTGTGTGGTATAACTGCCTGTCTTACAAGCAGATACATTTACATTTAGAAAAACGTTCATTTTTGCAATTTTTCACAAAATTTGGGTGTTTTTCACAATTAAACACTAACTGTACCGAGCAAATTTTAACAGTAACATAAAGTCCAATGTGTTACGAGAAAACACTCTCAGAATTGCTTGGATAGGTGAAAGTATTCTGAAGTTATTACCACATAAAGTGACCCATGTCAGATTTGAAAAATGAGGCTCTGTCAGGAAGGTCAAAAGTGGCCAAAGTGGGAAAGGGTTAATGACTGCCCATACGCCTTCCCACGGTGGTCATTAAGGGTACTTATGCCACAGCAACACCTTTTCACACCACTGTGTCATAAGCCCGAACGGGTGTCGGGCTGTTTGAAGACAGGCAGGCTCCTGCTCTAACGGCCGGGATCAGATTACCTCAGATCCTGGCTGTTTAACCACTTAGATGCCGTGGTCATTAGTGACCGCGGCATCTAGGTGGTTTCAGAGGGAGGGAGCACCCTCTGTCACCCTATCGGCACCCCTGCGATCGCACCAATGGGGTGACAGCGGGAGCCCCTGATTTCCATGGCAGCCAGGGGCCTAACAAAGGCCCTCAGGTCTGCCATCAGTGTATGCCCATTAGGTCCTGCCAGAGGCAGTTTTACACTGACAGGTATAATACAGAAATATTGCAGTGTATTATAAAAGCGATCGCATAGTGAAGTCCCATAGTGGGTCTAAAAATAAATAGTTTAATAAAGTTTATAATAAATTAAAAACTCACTTTTTCCCTAAAATGCTTTATTATGAAAAAAAAAAAAAAGCTACAAATAATTGTTATTGCCGCGATCGTAATGACCCAAAACTATAAAACGATTGCAGTATTTAACTCGCACGGTGAAAAAACAATGCTAGTATTACAGTTTTCTGTTCCTTCTGCCTTACAAAATGATACCAATAAAAACTAGAAGTCGTCTTATTTTCGTTTTGCTAAACACGGATTCTAGTGGCTTCTTTTTTTGCAGACCCAGACACTAGAATGGGTGAGACGGACCACAACTACAGATAAAAAATAGGACCTGTTAATTAATTTGCGGAACGGACACACGGATCCACATAAAAAAAAAACAACAACATAGGATTATACCCGTATCTTCCTGTAAGGCAACTGGTTGCAGCAGGAGCCCTCCCTCACTGAAATCTGCAATGGGAAACTTCCATACTTACCAATGTTTTTAAGGGGTCTCTATAGTATCTAGGCACATAGATGGACTTTTCAGACCATCCCACAGATGATAGAGATTTATTAACAACTACTGATGTTCGTATTTGATGGTTGAAAACATAATAAAAAGCTCAACTTATTAAAGAACTACGCACAGTGCAAAGAACAATGGTTTATAAAATCGAGTGCAGACGAACAGTGGTCATGGCTAAGCAGCCAATATGACCAATTTCATTCTGTGTCCTGGAATAGAAATAGCTGTAATCTGATTGGACTGCGGTTCTTGGCTTTCATTTTTGGACAAGTCTGTTACTAATCTGCCGATCATCTAAACCTTCCGATTATGTGTCCTCAGATGCCTGAGCATGTAGTTATACGTCATAAAAGGTTTTCCACATTCTGGACAGGAGTATGGCTTCTCCCCCGTATGGATCATCTGATGTTGGGCGAGGCTTGTTCTGCGTGTAAAACCTTTACCACATTCAGAACAAGAAAATGACTTCTCACCAGTATGAATCTTCTGATGTCTAAAAAGGTCAGAGGGGAACCGAAAACACTTGTCACATCCGTCACACTTAAACGGTGACTCTCCTGTGTGGATCATGGCATGTTGGCTGAGCTGTGAAGTTCGATGAAAACTTTTCCCACATTCCAAACATTTATATGGTTTCTCCCCTGTGTGAATTCGGAGATGTTTCACAAGATGTGACTGGTAGACAAAGCATTTTCCACACTCGGAACACGGCAGGGTTTGCCCCGTGTGATATCTTAGATGGGCAACGAGGTGCGACTTATACCGAAAGGTCTTGTTACACTCCGTGCAAGGGAAGGGTCTCTCACCGGTGTGAAATCTGTAATGGGCCTGAAGGTTTCCAGTATTACGAAAACATTTGCCACATTCTGAACACGTGTAGGGCTTCTCTCCAGTGTGGACTCTCATATGAGTCTCAAGGCTGGTGTTGTTCGTGAAAACATTTTTACATTCTGAACATGGGAAGATTTTTGACAAAGTGTGTACCCTTAGATGAACTTCAAGACTGCCCTTATTAGAAAAAGTACTACCACACTCCAAACAAGAGAATTGCCTCTTTGTTTCATTACTTCTCTTGTCTGATAGACATTTTCCGCAGAACTTTTTGCTTCCACTAGAGGCAGCAGTTCCTTGAAGTGGTTTTCCACATATACAGCAAGGACCTACTGTCTGTTCTTTTTGGCTTTTCTCATGTTTTCTGCTATTTGGCTGATTATGAAAAGATTTTGTGGACTTCACCTCTCGGTGTGGTGGTGGGTTGTGTGCCAGGAGACCGGAGCTCTCGGAGGAATCTTTGCCAAGTTTAGGACATTCAAATGGATTTTCTCCTATGAATTTTAGAGATGAATTATCTGTAGATAAGAAGTATATAGGTATGAGTATGTAAACGAGATATCAACCCCCCCCCCCATTACAGGATGTGAGAATTAGTACAAGATTATTCTCGACCTGAGGCATCACTCTCATCAGCACACCATAATCTACACTGACCATGGGGTATATTAGTTGTAATGTACTGCAGTTGGTGCCTACAAAAGTATTTGATGTTGCATTTGTGTAGTCAACTGCTTTGGCAAGCACATGGTACCCCAAATAAAGTCGTTGTCGAAACGAACGTCGTGTGCGGTGGGTGTACCTAGTGCTTTACCTGTGGCACATGCCTTATGTATCTGGGTGGGAACATATCTATATATTATTAGTATGACATTTTGTCTTTATTCCTTGATGGGTTGATGACTTGCGTGACATATATATATATATATATATATATATATATATCGATATTATGATATTGCCTTTGGCATCTGTTCCTCTTTTTTGGGTAACATTCTGGTCACTCCCTGTTTTTATGGGGATTTCCTTTAATCAAATATCTTGATTACATTAAAATTTAACCTCGTTCTGCAGACATTTTGCGACCCAGAAGACGACAGGATGCATTTTTTTTCACCGGATGAGACAAGAAAACTAGAGTGTGTCTCTAACAAAAAAAAAAGCATAAAATGTCTTCATGAATAGGTCATCTCAGCTTTTCTAAGAGAAAAGAACTAGCACCCCATTTTGTATTGTAGAATCTCCCATCAACTTCTTGCAGGTTGGTGAAGAAAATCAAACATATCGGCCCGGAGGAGCAAGGTAGCGGCAATAACCACCACGCTCTCATATTTCCATAAGACAGTGGGGGAATATAAAATTCTTATTAAACAGGCGGCGAAAAAGTGGCATTCATGTCTAAAATAGCGCGTGAGACTTTTCCTGAGCCCGGCTGGGACGTCAGAGGATGCGCTGAGCTGGCGTCACTGAGCGCACAACTTCACTGGCTGCGCTTGTCCCGCCACTGCACCACAGTCGTTAGTCTTCCGCCCAGAGACAGAACCGCCTTCAAGGTATTTTTTTTATTATGACTGGTATGGGGGTTCTATTTTATTGGTGCCCTAGCCCTCAAGAACTATGATCGCAAATTTGTGCCCACTCTGCCATAACGGTTTACCACCCGTCCTCCGGTACTTGGACCAGATCGGTCATTCTGAAATTCTATCGGCCTCAAATATTAGTGTTCACTTACCGTAAGACTGAACTATTCCATTGTCCATCATCACGTCCTTGTACAGATTCCTCTTACCCGGTGGTGTGCGGTCCCGGTGGTCCTCCATCATGACGTCCTTGTAGAGATCCCTGTGTCCTTCTATATACTCCCACTCCTCCATGGAGAAGCAGACGGTGATGTCCTCATGTCTTACAGGAACCTGACACACAATGATACAGTCATCACCCAGACACCTCCCCGGGTGTCCCTCTATAATGTCCCGATATCCCAGCCCCCGGCTCACCTCCCCCGTCAGCAGATGAACGATCTTGTTGGTGAGGTCCAGGATCTTCTCATCGTTCTTCCACTCATGTATCAGCGATGGGGGTGAAGGTTCCGTGATCAATCCTCCTAACACTTGATCCGTACCACTGGGTGTGGTGTGATTACCATGATTCCATATTAGTATATATTTCTATACAATATAATATATAATACTATAAAAAAAATCTTAATCACTTACTTTTATAGAACTATGTACTTAAACTCGTTCAAAGCAATCCATGTACGTGACAAGCATTAAAGAGAAGTATGGAGCGTGCTCACAGGTTGAGCTCACTCCATACTCAGCGGGTGTCGGCTGTGGAATACAGCCGACACCTCACTGCAAGGGGCTGAATCAAAGATCACTTTTATTCCACCTGTTTATCCACTTAGATGCCACTGTCAACAAGCGACTGTGGCATTAGAAAGAGGCTGTGGACCCATCCAACAGCCTATCGGCCTCCCCGAGACAAGATCGCGGAGTGCCGATGGTTGTCATGGCAGCCTGGGGGCCTAAGGAAGGCTCCCAGATCTGCAATCTTTGTGCTCCTATTTAGTCCTGCCAGAAGCACGGTTTAGGCTGCGTTCACATCTGCGTCAGGACTCCGTTCATGGGTTCTGTCGGACCTTTTTGTCAGGGGAACCCATGAACAGGATCCAAACGGAAACCATAGGTTTCAATGAGGACGGATCCGGAGCAATGGGTTTCCATTTCTCACCGTGTAAGGATTCCGTAGTTTTGCCGTAGTCGACTGCGCTATTTATTCCGTCAAAACGACCGAACCCTTACACAACGGTGACAAACGGAAACCATTGGCTTCGGATCCGTCACCATTGAAATCAATACGGTTTCCGTTTGTTTCACTTTGGATCCCGTTCATCGGTTCCCCCGGACGGAAAGCTCAGACGGAACCCATGAATGGAGTCTTGACGCAGATGTGAACGAAGCCTTAATAGTAATTGGAGCGATATACTGCAATACATTAACATTGCAGTATATAGTGCAAGCGCTCCAACGCTCGCTGGTTCAAGTCCCCTAGGGAGACTAATATAAAAGTTAAATACAGTTAAAAAAAAAATTCATGTCCAAAAATAAATACTAAAAGTAAAACTAAAAAAAGTTTTACATTTTTTCTCTAAAGTAATGTTAAAAAATATAAAAATTAAAGATAACTGGTATCGCTGTGTCTATAAAAGTCTGAACTATTACAACATAACAATATATAATCCGCACGGTGAACATTTAAAAAAAATTAAATAAATTTAAAACATCAGAATTGCTGTTTTTGGTCAGTTTATCTCGCAAAAAATATCAAATAGAAAGTGATCAAAAAAGTCAGATGTAGCCTAAAATGGTACCAATAAAACCTACAGCTCGTCCCGCAAAAAATAAGCCCTCGACGAAAAAATAAAAAAAGTTCCGGCTCTCAGAATATGGCGAAAGAAAGCAAATTTTTTTCTTTAACAATTCGTTTTTTAATCGTAAAAGTAGTAAAACGCAAAAAAAACGATATCAATTTGGTATCGCTGTCATCGTATCAACCCGTAGAATAAAGTTAAAATGTTGTTTCAACCGCACGATGAACGCCATAAAAACGAAACCAAAAAAACAAAGGCCGGAATTGCTGTTTTTTGCCCATTTCACCCCACAAAGAACTTTTCTTAGTTCCCCAGTACGTTATATGGTACATTAAATGGAGTCATGAAAAACTACAACTCAACCGCAAAAAACAAGCTCTCATACGGCCACGGAAAAATAAAAAGTTATGGCTTTTGGAATGCGGGGAGGAAAAAACGAAACTGAAAAACTGAAAAATTGGCTGTGCCATTAAGGGATTAAAATGTGGGTACAATGAATTGAAGGCTTTTTTATTTTATCCTTTCAGAACAGGTTTATGTGTCTATGGTGTTTGCTGCCTCCAGTGGTGGCAAGTAGTACTGCAACGGACAGACGTGACATCATAACTCTATAATCTCCCTAACAAGATATTCGTATACATCTGTCCTACAGGTGCGTACAGCGTCAAACTCATGCTACAAATTAAATGTCAAAAGATTCATCCATAGTTCCCAGAATCCCTCACCTCTTCAGTAAGCAGGTGAATAATTTCTTCGGTGAGATGCAATATGTGATTCCCGTCTCGATCCCTGGTCTTTAAGTCTCTTATCTTCTCCAATGTTGTATTATGGAAGATTTTAATATTCTGGTCGCCTTACCACAAGAAATGACAATATCAATTTCTATTGCTGAATTAAAGGGTTTCTCCGAGTTAGTTAAAACATTGGCCAATGCAGAAGAGATGCAAAAAAAATAATAAAAAAAGAGCCATTACTGACCCCACAGATCCCTGTCGCCGCACCGTTCCTCCCCGCCGATGTGTATTGACATAGCTGCAGCGATAACGTTCCCGTATACCCACTGAGACCTGTGATTGGCTATAGCGATCATGTGGGCATACAATTACATCATTGCTGAAGCTATTCAATACACAGCAGCGAGGAGGAACGGAAGCGGTGGCGCTGGAACGACGGGGATTCGTGAATTGAGCGATGGCTCTTTTTTTTTTTTGGCATCCCTCCTACCCCTGGCCAATTTTTTTAATGACTCGGAAAACCCCTTTAAAGGGACACTCCGGCCAAAACTGACCTTTCCCATGTGCTCCATTCTGGTATTCCATGTGTCAGTCTCTCCCCTGTTATTTATCTCTATATATCAGACCGGGACGGTTGCTTAGCAGCAGTGTGAATCCGGCTCGGTGACTACTTTCTCTACTTGGGTCTATGGAGATCTATGTGTCACCCATCACAGGCTTCAGCACAGGTGGGGGGGACAGAAACTTCTATCATCAGCCACCAGTGATACTTAGACAGGTGCAGGTCACATAGGTGTAGAAGAATATAGTGCAGCCTCCCTGTCTGTATACCTCTGGTTTCTCAGCATATTTAGGAGGATATAGGAATCCCCCCCAGAATGCAGACATGGTATGGTCTTTAGCTGGTCATGGGATTGATAGCAAAGCAGAGAGGAAGAGAAAGCTGGGGAAATCCAGGAATAAAGATGGAGTCCCTTATAAAGCACCTTCAAGGCAGCAGTCCAAAAAGTAAGTAGAGTATACATAAAAGACGTATATACAGTCAGGTGGGTGGTGCAGACATGGAAAGTTGTGTTATCACTAGAGGTCTTCTTTAAGGTCTCCGCGTTTCTATTAATGAAGCCGAGGATACAGCAGAGCGTGAAGGTGGGTGATGCTGTATACATCTGACACAAGGGAGCGCCCTGTATGGATGGGCTTTTTGATACCTCATATCATAAGGTTCTTACCTATAGAGTTAAGAAGAATGGTATTCTCCATCATGATGTCCTTGTACCGATCCCTGTGTCCTCCTATATACTCCCACTCCTCCGAGGAGAAACAGACGGTGATGTCCTCATATCTTATAGGAACCTGATACACAATGATATATTCGTCATCAAGCCCGCTCGAAGTGTTATAGTGGAATGTGCAAGCAGCGCTCACCTCTCCAGTCAGCAGATGATTGATCTCTCTGGTGAGGTCTAGGATCGTCTGATCAATCTTTTTCTCTTGTATCGATGATGGAGTGGAGTTATGAGTCCTTCTTACTGTTGCTGGTCCTGTAATCCAGCTGCATCCTCCTGAGTCCCCAAAGATCTTCAAGAGAACATAACCCTAATTTTGCAAAAACAAACAAACTAGGCTTGGCCGGGGTCGAACAGTTCAAGAATAACTTTTGGATGAGTTATCTCCACAATTTCACTACTAAAAATGACAAACCATTTCTACATGCCCTATATGGGCAGATGAAAGCAATCGAGGGGGTCCCCTGACAAGGTCCCGATTCTATCAACCAGAGAAAAAGGCCACTGCATGGAGCAGCATTGGTGTCCCTACATCACATGGAGGCCTATTGATTTGGGTGTATAAAGGGCAAAAAAAATTCCAGGAAAATTAGTCTGTGTTGGGGCAGTCACCTAGCCAAAACCAGCCGACTTTGGAAGCCCCCGCCCGACCAGGCACCTGTTAAATGGAAAATGGTTGTCCTGGAAATTTTTGGGGAGTCCCAGCATTTTGCCGCTCCAAAGCCAGTTTTAGCTTTACCCAAGAATTGAAGTAGAGCACCTAATTTTGAAACGAATGACTTAAATGGAAATGAGTGAGATTTTTCTGGTGAATTTACTCTTTAGCACTCCCCATATACAGAATCACTGCACCTACAAGGAAGTTTTTCCATGACGACACTAGGAACAATAGCAGATTAAATCGGGGCACTCATGTTAAAGGGGTTGTCCGGGCACGGGGTGTTTTTTCATACTGTATGATGTAGGGGTCCGACACCTGGACCCTGTGTCAGGGATCATTACTATGTATATTGTTTGAAAAATATTATCCTCACACATATGTATATACATTTCAGTTCTTTGTGTAATATACTGATATATAATAAGTTCTTTGTTCATGTCGGACACACCTATGGAAGACACCGCCCCCTGGAATGCAAGAAGAGTGAGTCTGAGTACTTACAGCTGTGAAACCGGTGGGGGCTTGGGCACTCCCACATCTCTGGGGAGGAGGCATGTGTCTCTTTCTGTGTTTCTTTGTTCTGAATAAAGAGTTTCAGTCTTCCTCCTGGCTGAGGGAGGGAATGTCTACCAACATTACTCTGTGTGGTGTACTTCTTTCCAGGCATGCCTTCAGCTTTCAATTTACAGAGGTGGTTATTCGGTGTGAAATACGGACCTGACATTTGGCGCCCGAACGTGGGGCCTCACTCGAGGAAATATCAAAATCCGGACAATCGACAATCACAGGGTGAAACAGAGGACTCAAAGTTGCCCACTGAAGGAATTTGATCACCTCCGCAATAACACGGTAAGCAAATTGATTTTATAAATCTTCGTCTTATCTGTGTTAGTGGACAGTCTTGTGGCGATCTGTAGAACCCTTTTGTTGATTTCCTGGATTATCTCAGGCGACAGAGGTGATATTTTCCGCTGTGAGGTCGAAAACCTGTGAGACCTTAGTCGCGCCCGACTAACCATCCTCTGGATAATTAGGGACTAGCTAAAGATTATATAACAGACCGGAGAGCTGCAGACTGCAAATTTTAATATTTCCAGCGAGGCCAGAGAGTCTAAATAAAGATTTGTATATCCTAGCGAGATGTAATAAATACATTGCAGACTAGAGATTATAGTATTTCGGCGAGACTTAGCGTTGCAGACTGTGAAATTGTAATATTTCCAGCCAGACCAAGAGTTGCAGATCGAAAATTGTTATATAAATTACGTGTATAATACGTGTATAATATAGACTGTTAGAATGGATAGTTTGCGGTCCATATTCAAATCTCCAGGATCGTCCGTTTCCGGACAGTCCTATTCGTATGATTTAGTGAAGCGAAGAGAAGGGAAGCAGTATGTGAGTAAAATGAAGAAATTGATGGAAGTGTGTGGAATCCATAGAGGAGGGCGGCTGCAAGCCGGAGATTGGGCAAAAGGTATTCTGGAGAACAAAGTGAAGTTGGAAGGTAGTAAGTTGATGTAAAGTGCTTTAGAGGGATTTTCAGAAGAGTTAGTTAGGAATAAGAAAGGTATTGTATTTATTAGAAAACACAGGACCAGCCGACGCCCGGTAATGGCGTCCGTACCTCATGTTGAGTGTGTCCTCATTGTGGGTGGGAACCCCCCCCCCCTCACAGCTGCGCACTGTGTTTCCAATGGGAGAGGCTGCCCCCCCGCCCCTGATGTGGCCACGCCCGGCCCAACCAAATCAGTATGAAATAATCGCCTTGTTAATTTTGTCATTTGTAGTGTCTTTTCTATTTACAGAAGTTCCATTCTAGTGTGCAGGACGCTGTTCACTGATGAAACAACACGTCATCATAATATAGAGATGGTGGCCGACAGATTGGACTGTTACAGATTATGTGTTTGATGATTTGAACGTAGATAATTCCTATACAATGGTGTGATGAATGATCGCAGATACGTACGTTGTTTTGCCGGCATTGAAAGTGTTAAGATTGTGAGACTAGACGCTGTGAGTGTGTGACCCCCCTCCCTCCCCCCTGTAGTATGCTGTGTTTGGGAGGAGGAGGGGGGGCTGACTGGGTGCAGTCTGCAGGGCTGATGAGACAAAGGATTTCAATATGCACTGCTAGATATATATATATCAGTAATGTCTACAAACCTAAATAAATTTCTTATCTTTGCGCATGCGCTGTTGTTTATAAAAGTTACGATATTTATGTGTTATGATGTGATCAGATTTCATGTGTTTTGATGTTAACCCCTTAATGACCGGGCCATTTTGCACGTTAATGACCAAGGATTATTTTTTGTTTTTTCACGGTCGCATTCCAAGAGTCATAATTTTTTTTTTATTCCGTCGACATAGCCGTATAAGGGCTTGTTTTTTGCGGGACGAGTTGTATTTTGTAATTGTACCATTTTTAGATGCTTATAATATATTGATTAACTTTTATTAACTTTATTTTAGGAGAGTATTGAAAATAAGCAGCTATTCCAGCATTGATTTTCACGTTATAAATTGACGCCGTTTACTATGCAGCGTAAATAACATGTTAACTTTATTCTATGGGTTGGCACGATTACGGGGATACCAAATATGTAAGGGTTTTATATGTTTTTTCTACGTTTGCACAATAAAAAGCCTTTTAGAAAAATATTACTTGTTTTTGCATCGCCGCATTCCAAGAGCCGTAACGTTTTTATTTTTCCATCAATGTGGCCGTATGTGGGCTTGATTTTTGCAGGCCAATGCGGGGATACCATATATGTGTATGTGTGATTTGTTTTGACACTTTTACTAAATAAAACCACTTTTTGGGCAAAAAAAGTAGTTTTATTTGATTTTCACTGTAATTTTTATTTTTATCACAAACTTTATTTAACTGATTGACATATTTTTTTTTAGTCCCACCAGGGGACTTCACTATGCGATGTGCCGATCGCATATATAATGCTTTGGTATACTTAGTATACCAAAGCATTATTGCCTGTCAGTGTAAAACTGACAGGCAACCTGTTAGGTCATGCCTCCGGCATCCCCTAACAGGCAGTTGCGGAAGACAGACCTGGGGGTCTTTGTTAGACCCCCGGCTGTCATGGAAACCCGACGGCGACCCGCGGTTTGTTTGCGGGGGCGCCGATCGGGTGACAGAGGGAGCTCCCTCCCTCTGTCAAACACATTAGATGCCGCTGTCACTATTGACAGTGGCATTTAATGGGTTAAACTGCCGGAATCGGAGCGCGCTTCGATTCCGGCAGTTGCAGAAGGATCCAGGCTGTGTATAACAGCCGTGCTCCTGCCGCTGATCGCATGGGTACAGTGACAGTACCCGCGCCATCACAGGACGGATATATCCGTCCTCCTGCGCGAACTAGCAGCTGCAGAGGACGGATATATCCGTCCTTCGGCGTTAAGAGGTTAATTCAGATGTATTAAACTACAGATACTGTGAGACACGGGGTTTTGAAAATGTATGTGCCCCCACCGTTCCCTATTTTTATATACAGTTTATTGGTTTGCAGTAATTAATGTTATCAGAGATAATATTTTCTGTTTTATTGAATAACTAACTACAATTGTTTTGTTTTTGATTTCACACATGAGTTATGTCATTGTAAAGATATATTTTTGTCAGGAAAAAGTCATTTTTGTTCCAGGCTGTTGTACATTACAGGGGGTTAAACTAGTGCCCGACTTTGTTATGTTGAGATGTAGTTTTGAACTCTGCTACATTACTTTCGCAGAGTCCACAAAGGGGGGAATGGTGAAGGGACTGATCAGGTAAAATTTTGGCTTGTTTTGTGTTAATTAATTTGGTTTCAGGAGATCTAAAAATGTGTATGAGACCCCAATGAGTAATCCAGATTAAATCTGTATGAGAGTAACCTACATTTTGAGGTTTTTCTGTGTAGATCCTTCCAGAACAATAAATATGGCACTGGGTAAGCTGTGCTGTAGTCTCCACCCAATATGAGGTATTGTGTAAGAGACCATCCCCCTCCAGCAAATTTACACAAGAGGCAGAGGTGACGTCACCCACACGAGTCTTTATGGATTTAGATGGGGGAGAAGGCAAAACAAAAATTGTCTGGACATTGTTAATTTGATGTAAAGTTTTTAGGAATTTTTTATTTGTTTTTGTATTAATCAAGTATTTGCAGAACCTGATAAAAGTGAGATTCTCAAAGTGTTCTGGATTATCAGATGAGTGTGGAGAAGTGTATAACATTTGGTTTTATTTTAGAGAATGAAGACGCCACCCCTTTGAGATGTTCTATCTATATGTGACATGGGTTTTTAATGTAAATTTGTAATAAAGAGATTTTATTATACAGTATGTACAAGACAGGATACGAGGCACCAGGTAAATTACCCAGAAACCACTCTCACCTTCTTGTTCATCTCAAGGAGCGGAGCTGGAGGTGCTCGCTGAGACTTGTAACCTGACGAAAGGTAAGACGGCCGACATTTACACTGACTCTAGGTACGCTTTTGGCATCCCCCACAATTATGGGCCCATTGGTAGTAGGAACTTTATTGGATCATCGGGTAAGCCAATTGAGAGAGCGAGAGAAGACAGACCTGACAACAAGAGTATGTGCGGCCAGGTGTCAGTAAATTGGCTTGTCCCTGGATACAATAATGCCACCACTAGGTTTGTAGCAGCCGGCATGATGTGCGCACGGCATGACATAGGTAAAACAGCAAAGGTACCTGTGAAAAGTGCAGCCCGGCCAGATTATCCGTCCCAGCGACTGCAGAACATACAACTACCCGAGGTAGAAGTGTATGACAATGTGCTCGTGTGTGTAGATCTGTTCTCAGGGGGGGCCTGAAGCCCGGCCGGTATCTTCCCCACTGCAGACGTTGTGTGTAAGTGACAGGGGAACAATGTTATCCCAAGTATTGAACTGATGTTTGTACAATGATAAGATATTAGCAGTTCTCTAGACGTTGTCCCAAAGTTAGTTTGTTTAATAACTGTATTTAAGAAGGGTTGTGGGAATATTAAATACTGAGGTTAAGTTTTATGTAAAGTTCTAGACCAGCCTTAGCATTGGACTATTGGAGGCGTCAGATAAAAGGTACAGAAGCGGAATATTCCCATTCGAAAACATTTTTATTTGTTTATTTTTGTTGTTATTATTGTGAAAGGGAAATTTAGAGCAGAGAATTCTGTGCAGTGTATATGTGTATGTATAGATATATATAAAGAAGAAGAATCAGTTTGTAAGTTTTAGTTACTGACCAGTGTGAACGTTTAAAATAAATCTGTCATTGTTAATGTTTTTCTTCAAGTTAATTATCTGATTAAGATCAATTACTGATTAGGCTATGAAAAGCTTGTTCTTCACAGGAAGAGTCCAACTGGGAGCGGAGGCGTGAGAACCAGATTCTAACAGAGTGTGGACGGATAAAGGAAGGTAAACCAGTAGTGCCCAATGCATTCTTGATAGCACTTGTATTGATGGTGTATGACCTCACATATGCCCCAAGACTGCAAGGATCGACGTGGTAAGATCTAATTGGTATGTCCCAGGCTTTACAGATGTTGCTGCTAAATTCTGTTAGAGCTGTTTGATTTGCCTACAGAACAGTCCTGGCAGACCGGTGCCAACCTTATCATACCCACCTCCCACGAAGAGAACAGACCTTGAGAGGCCTTCCCAGGTAGAACGAACCAGATTAGAGTAAGAAAAATTGGTTTAAGACGCTTGTCAGATAAACATGTGGAATCTGTGTATATTTCTGTGAGGTGGAGATGTTCTAGGCAATCAGCTGAGATCATGGTACAAATCCTGCTGAAAGAGTATCACCAAGTGCAAATGAAATGTACCCAGTAATCAAACATATTCTAGGTGCACTGTCCATTGTAACAGAGAAGTTTTTCCATATATATATATATATATATATATATAAAGGTGTTTGATGTCATTTAAGGGCCTGACATTATTGTATGTACTTAGAACAACGTTTATAATGTATGCGGATGATGTTATCACGAGATTAGTATTTATTTTAACAATTGACAAGGGTTGGGGGTCCCCAGCAAGTGCCAGTAAATATGAACTAAAAGACTTTTAACACGATGAACTCCATCACTGAGATGCGGCAGGCGCAGCCGGAGCCAGTACAACACGTTTATCATGAACTGACGGCAGTGTCACAATTCTAAGCAGCCGCCCAGACAAGTAACTTGCCAGAGGAAGAGTACAGATGCGGAGGGTTTGTGATAGTCACAATACAACTCCACTAATCCGCCTATGTGGGATCTCACTCCAGGCTCACAGCATGAGGTGCTATGTACAGCCCGGTGACGTAAACTAAAGGAGACGGTGTCGGACAGATGAGAAGGACCAAACCAAGTCCTGATGACATCAGCAAAGATCAAAGTAAAGACCAAAGACCTGAGTGAATCCGTCAGCAGGATCAAGTGTTTTGATAAGTAAGTGGCTAGGAGGGGGTAATAATAACTCCCCCACTGGACACCAACGTAGTCTGTCTCCACAATTGTGTGGGTTACCCTGAGGGTGACAGTCAGTGAAGAGCAGAAGACAGGAGAAGAAGGGGACGATGGTGTACAGGACTGGCGATGAAGTTATGGGACCCGAAACCTGAGGGTGATAGCATGAGATGGGTGATAGCATTATGTTATTAGTTGAGGCCCTATTGTTTATAATGTCTGAGGTTTATAATTATAATGTGTGTAAATATGCCACGGTGCTGCAAATTACAATCTGAGGAGTTTTATGTGAAGGTGTGAGGTGAAGGTCACTGTGCTGCCCATGACCTGTCATATCTGCAGAGGTAAAGTCTCATTAGAACAGTAAGTGACAGTGCGACAATTATTACTGTTAATAAAAATGTAGACCGGATTAATTATATATATATATTACAACCAGCAGCGGTTTGTAGATTATATCAAGACAACCATCCTGTATCCAGAGGAGAATAGGGACAGTTAGGACCACTCCGAAACCTTGGAAGTCCAGGTACAAAGGGGGGTTACTTATAAGGAGTAGCTCGTCTCAAGCTGATGAAGAAATCCAAAACCCCTACCCGCCTGGTTCGAGTTGTCAGTGGTAGGTTCATAGGCAAGACTCAGGGATAGAGTAATAATATTTTTAGAGGGGACTGTCAGGGATCATTACTATGTATATTGTTTGAAAAATATTATCCTCACACATATGTATATACATTTCAGTTCTTTGTGTAATATACTGATATATAATAAGTTCTTTGTTCATGTCGGACACACCTATGGAAGACACCGCCCCCTGGAATGCAAGAAGAGTGAGTCTGCGTACTTACAGCTGTGAAACCGGTGGGGGCTTGGGCACTCCCACATCTCTGGGGAGGAGGCATGTGTCTCTTTCTGTGTTTCTTTGTTCTGAATAAAGAGTTTCAGTCCTGGCTGAGGGAGGGAATGTCTACCAACATTACTCTGTGTGGTGTACTTCTTTCCAGGCATGCCTTCAGCTTTCAATTTACAGAGGTGGTTATTCGGTGTGAAATACGGACCTGACACCTGCACCGATCAGCTGTTCCGGATGTTATACAGTGGCGGGTGTCGAAAGCAGATGGCTCTGTACACTGCATAGCAGCCGTGCTTCAACTCCGCTCCTATTCACTTGGAAGCATGGCCACTATACTGTAACCGGAGCCATCTGCTGCTGGTACGGACATCCGGAGCAACTGATCGGGGTCGGACCTCACCGATCATATACTGATGACCTATCATCAGTATGAAAAACTGCCCCGTGCCAGGACAACCCCTTTAAAAGTACTTTCCTCCTTCTCCCCAAAAGATTTCCCACAAGACTCACCTCTCCAGTCAGTAGCTGTCTAAGCTTGGCGGCAAAAATTAAAGCACTTCGCAGCCTGTCACTTCTGTCCCGCATTGTATTACAGAGGATTTCCTCTCTTCAGTTTAGTATCTGGAGCTCAAAGTAAAAGAACATAAATAAAATTACTCCTCCGAAACAGCAGAACTCCTTCACAACTTTATTAGGTTATCATTTTTGAATTTTAACTCTTGGCGCTACCACGTGAGTACAATGTACATCAAGCCAACAACAAGGCCCAAATCCACGTAAAAAACATCAACCTAATTCGATTCTGCAGAATGAGCTCCTGATATCCAGTCCCATTATCGGTGGGGATCCCGGAGGTGGAATCCCCCATCTGTTAGCGTACCCTGCTCGCAATGAAAAACGGTTCAGACCAATGTCATGTTTTTACTTCTCACACCCTGACCTAGGGCTGGGCAATTAATCGAAAATGAAATTCAGCGGAATTAATCTACGTCATCTTGCAAATTTTGGTTTTATCAATAATTTTTTCCCCGGTTTACACTGTATCTGCATCTTCAGGACGCAGATACAGCTGAATCAAATGGTAGAGCAGGGAGCTGTGAGGTCCCTGCTCTACCGATCACTATGTACCGCTGGACACGAGGCAGTGACGTCATCGCGCCTGTCTGCACCGAGCCGCACAGACCAGAGAAGCCGAGGGATCTCCTCCACTCGTCATTGGAACGGGGTTAGGCGAGTATGTATATATATTTTTTTTATCAGGCACTATTGGGGTCAGCTGTGGAGGCATTACACAGCGTGGTGGCAGCTATGGGGGACTTTATACTGTGTGGAGAGCAGTTATGGGGGCATTATACGATGTAGAGGCAGCTATGGGGGCATTATACTGTGTGGGGGCAGTTATGGGGGCATTATACTGTGTGGAGGGCAGTTATGGGGGCATTATACTGTGTGGAGGGCAGTTATGGGGGCATCATACTGTGTGGAGGGCAGTTATGGGGCATTATACTGTGTGGGGACAGTTATGGGGGCATTATACTGTGTGGGGGCAGTTATGGGGGCATTATACTGTGTGGAGGGCAGTTATGGGGGTATTATACTGTGTGGGGGCAGTTATGGGGCATTATGCAGTGTGGGGGCAGTTATGCGGCATTATGCATTGTGGGGGCAGTTATGGGGCATTATGCAGTGTGGGGGCAGTTATGGGGGAATTATACTGTGTGGAGGGCAGTTATGGGGGCATTATACTGTGTGGGGGCAGTTATGGGGGCATTATACTGTGTGGAGGCAGTTATGGGGGCATTATACTGTGTGGGGGCAGTTATGGGGGCATTATACTGTGTGGGGGCAGTTATGGGGGCATTATACTGTGTGGGGGCAGTTATGGGGGCATTATACTGTGTGGAGGACAGTTATGGGGGCATTATACTGTGTGGAGGGCAGTTATGGGGGCATTATACTGTGTGGAGGGCAGTTATGGGGGCATTATACTGTGTGGAGGGCAGTTATGGGGGCATTATACTGTGTGGAGGACAGTTATGGGGACATTATACTGTGTGGAGGGCAGTTATGGGGGCATTATACTGTGTGGAGGCAGCTATGGGGGCATTATACTGTGTGGAGGCAGTTATGGGGCATTATACTGTTTGGAGGCAGTTATGGGGCATTATACTGTGTGGGGGCAGTTATGGGGCATTATACTGTGTGGGGGCAGTTATGGGGCATTATACTGTGTGGGGGCAGTTATGGGGCATTATACTGTGTGGGGGCAGTTATGGAGCATTATACTGTGTGGGGGCAGTTATGGGTCATTATACTGTGGGGAGGGCAGTTATGGGGGCATTATACTGTGTGGGAGCAGTTATAGGGGCATTATACTGTGTGGGGGCAGTTATGGGGACATTATACTGTGTGGAGGACAGTTATAGGGGCATTATACTGTGTGTGGGAAGTTATGGGGGCATTATACTGTATGGGGGCAGTTATGGGGGCATTATACTGTATGGGGGCAGTTATGGGGGATTAATACTGTATGGGGGCAGTTATGGGGGATTAATACTGTATGGGGGCAGTTATGGGGACATTATACTGTGTGGAGGACAGTTATGGGGGCATTATACTGTGTGGGGGCAGTTATGGGGGCATTATACTGTGTGGAGGGCAGTTATGGGTCATTATACTGTGTAGAGGGCAGTTATGGGTCATTATACTGTGTGGAGGACAGTTATGGGGGCATTATACTGTGTGGGGGCACCTATGGGGGGCATTATACTGTGTGGGGGCAGTTATGGGGGCATTATACTGTGTGGGGGCAGTTATGGGGGCATTATACTGTGTGGGGCAGTTATGGGGGTATTATACTGTGTGGAGGGCAGTTATGGGGCATTATACTGTGTGGAGGGCAGTTATGGGGGCATTATACTGTGTGGAGGCAGTTATAGGGGCATTATACTGTGTGGAGGCAGTTATGGGGGCATTATACTGTGTGGAGGCAGTTATGGGGGCATTATACTGTGTGGAGGGCAGTTATGGGGCATTATACTGTGTGGAGGACAGTTATGGGGGCATTATACAGTGTGGGGCAGTTATGGGGGCATTATACTGTGTGGAGGCAGTTATGGGGGCATTATACTGTGTGGGGGCAGTTATGGGGGCATTATACTGTGTGGAGGCAGTTATGGGGGCATTATACTGTGTGGAGGCAGTTATGGGGGCATTATACTGTGTGGAGGCAGTTATGGGGGCATTATACTGTGTGGAGGCAGTTATGGGGGCATTATACTGTGTGGAGGGCAGTTATGGGGGCATTATACTGTGTGGAGGGCAGTTATGGGGGCATTATACTGTGTGGAGGCAGTTATGGGGGCATTATACTGTATGGAGGACAGTTATGGGGGCATTATACTGTGTGGAGGCAGTTATGGGGGCATTATACTGTGTGGAGGCAGTTATGCGGGCATTATACTGTGTGGAGGACAGTTATGGGGGGAATATACTGTGTGGAGGCAGTTATGGGGGCATTATACTGTGTGGAGGCAGTTATGGGGGCATTATACTGTGTGGAGGGCAGTTATGGGGCATTATACTGTGTGGGGGCAGTTATGGGGGCATTATACTGTGGGGGGGGCAGTAATGGGGCATTATACTGTGTGGGGGCAGTTATGGGGGCATTATACTGTGTGGAGGGCCGTTATGGGGGCATTATACTGTGTGGAGGCAGTTATGGGGGCATTATACTGTGTGGAGGGCAGTTATAGGGGCATTATACTGAGTGGAGGGCAGTTATGGGGGTATTATACTGTGTGGGGGCAGTTATGGGGGGATTATACTGTGTGGAGAGCAGTTATGGAGGCATTATACTGTGTGGAGGCAGTTATGGGGGCATTATACAGTGTGGGGGCAGCTATGGGGGAATTTATACAGTGTGGAGGCAGTTATGGGGTCATTATACTGTGTGGAGGACAGTTATGGGGGTATTATACTGTGTGGGGGCAGTTATGGGAGCATTATACTGTGTGGGGGCAGTTATGGGAGCATTATACTGTGTGGGGGCAGTTATGGGGGCATTATACTGTATGGAGGGCAGTTATGGGGACATTATACTGTGTGGAGGCAGTTATGGGGTGCATTATACGGTGTGGAGGGCAGTTATGGGGGCATTATACTGTGTGGGGGCAGTTATGGGGGGATTATACTGTGTGGGGGCAGTTATGGGGTCATTATACTGTGTGGATGCAGTTATGGGGGGAATTATACTGTGTAGAGGCAGTTATGGGGGCATTATACTGTATGGAGGGCAGTTATGGGGACATTATACTGTGTGGAGGCAGTTATGGGGTGCATTATACGGTGTGGAGGGCAGTTATG